>NC_069500.1:953410412-953592912 GCF_027579735.1 Bombina bombina | reverse complement strand
GACACATTGCAGAAAATAAAAAGGATGGCAATTTACATTATGATTGTGGGACAAGAGACATTCACCTATTACTTGGAGGATCTTTTTATATTGGCAGCAATAGCAGGCACTGGGGGCGAGGAGACATGGCTCTGAGGTGGTGTTTTTTTATTACTTACTCCCTGCGGCTTTGATAATACTTTTAGTCGATTGGGAGATTAGCGTTGTAACGCCCACGATAAGCAGGGTTAGCTGAGGCAGCTTTTTCTGTTGCGCGCCTTTTCCCCCTTCACTTCCTGTGTTACGGAGCGGAGATATAGGGGAACGGTTACCGGTCTTTACTTTCAGTAAGATAGTAGTTGAGTCCGGATTTTCTAGCAGGATAATCACTCTGTTTTCAGTCAGGCAAGCACCTCAGCAAAGATAAGCTGAAGTGTAGAGGTTGTCCCCTATATAATTTTTTTTTTTTAAATGCAATATTTTTTATTAACAGAATAACAATAAAAATGAATTACATGTATACAAACAAAATAGTACATATCCAGATATATCCAAATTGCATAGAATAGATTAATGTACAACAACATCAAATCAATAGACATATCGACTCTGCAGATTATTAAACAACATCCGAAAGACAATTACTAAACACTGAAGAGTATGAAATATAAAAGAGGAGAAAGAGGATAAAAAAGGGGGGTGGGATAGATTCAGGGAACTCCTTAGAAGTTGGTTGACTTGTCTTTGCACACTTTATCCACTATTTAATAAGCTATGTGTCAGTCAGTCTTGGTTCCATAAAAAAAGTATATTGAGGAATTGGTCTGATTTAGAATAGTAACTATGATACATTTCCTCTAAAGAAAGTACATGTTTTACCTCATCTAGCCATTGCTGGAAAGTGGGTACTTTGGTTTTTTTCCATAAATGCGGAATTAATCTTTTTGCGCTATTCAACATAATTTGAAGTAGTGCGTTTTTGTATTGGCATCTAAGGTTAGGTAGTTTATTTAATAGAATCATCTGGGGGTCAAGTATAATATTTTGGTTTAATTTTTTAGAAATGTGCTGCTCAACCTGTTCCCAGAATGGTCTAATTAATGAGCAATACCACCAAATATGGGATAATGTTGCATACTTGTCACAGAGCCTCCAATATTTAGGAGATACTCATGGGTAGATTCTATGTAAACGTGTGGGTGTTAAATACCACCTGGATATTAGTTTGTAATTGGTTTCTACTATATTAGCGGAAATAGAAAATTTCTTAATGGAAGTAAAACACCTCTCCCAATCCAGATCATTAAATTGTAGGTTTAGTTCTTTTTCCCATAGTGTTCTGAAAGAGGAGGGTTTACGACTTCTAGTGTCTGTAGTAACTTATATGCAAGAGAAATTAGGTGTTTAGGGAGAAGGCAAAAAGATTCAAAAGCTGTGTGAGGTCTATTAATGTTTGATTTCTGCGGGTGTGATTGTAGGAAATGTCTGATCTGAAAATAGGAAAACCCAAGTGTCTAGTGGGGGACCTATATCATTCTGTATATCAATGAAGTTTTTAATGTGTCCCTCTTTCATTAGATAGTATATCGGTATATATGAAGGTTGACCATCTTTGATGGCGGGCTTAGTAATTTGGAGTCCCGGGAAAAGTTTGTTATTTAATATTAGGTGTAAGAGGTGAAATTGAAGTTGAAATCCGATTGTGCGTGGCTAATAGTGCATCCCATATATGTAGTGTTTCTACAGCAAAAGGGTTTTGTTTGATTTCCCTTGGACGGTATTTGTTAGGGATCCAACAAATGTCCCGTATAGTAGCGTCTGTTAATTGTTGAGCGTACATTGTTACCCACAGCTTAGGGTCAGTTGATTGATTCCATGTAATGATGCGTGATAAGTGTATTGCTTTATAATAATTCATCAAGTTTAATATACCCAAACCTCCTTGTTGCCTAGGGATATAAAGAGTGTGGGTGGGAATCCTTGGTTTTGAATAAGACCAAATAAAGTTGTTGATCTGCTTTTGTAGATTTGTTAGATAGATATGATGGAGATGGTATAAGTATTAATGTTTGTAAGATATATAGTATCTTAGGAAGTGTGGACATTTTAATCGCATTGCCCCTTCCTAACTACGTTAGGTGTCCCGACTTATGCCAGGTATTTAGTTCAATTTGTATCTTTTGCTTTAAAGCTTTGTAGTTTAATTCTATAGTTTCGGCAATAGTAGGCTTAATAGTTAATCCTAAGTATGTAATATGGTTTGTTGTGGGAAATATTGTTTGGGTTTTGATATAGTGGTTGTCTTCTAGATTCAGCTTCACGGGCATGATCATTGATTTCCCCATATTGATGGAGAAGTTAGATAGTTTTTTTATACACAGACAGAATTTCAATGAGCTCCTGAAGTGATTTTTTAGGGTTCGTTAATGTAAACAGAATGTCATCTGCAAATAGCAGACATTTTAGTAGTGCACTGACCTATTTTTACGCCGCTAATTTCAGGAGAAGCTCGCACTTGCGCTGCTAAGATTTCTACTGATAGGGCAAAAAGAGGGGAGAGAGGGGGCACCCTTGACGTGTGCCATTATGTATTCGGAAATTTTGAGAAACTGTATTGTTGACTATGACTCTTGCGTTGGGAACGGAATATATTGCCAAAATTTTTCTATAAACGATTGGGGTAGGCCAAATTTATATAGGGTGGCCCACAAGAATTGCCAGTCCACCCTATCAAACACCTTCTCGGCGTCAGTTGATAAGGTAAGAGGAATATGCTCTGTCGAAGAATGATGTAAAATTTGGAGGAGTCTAGTGGTATTGTCTTTGGCCTCACGTGCGGGTATAAATCCTACTTGATCAGCTTATAATTTGTTATTTGGACAGGGTCTTTTCCTGGTTTAGGGATAACTGTTATATTTGCTTCCAACATGCGACTAGTGAAGGGAGAATTTTTATCAATGGCGTTAAAGAGTTGTAATAGGTGTGGGCTGATTTGTGGTGAAAGTATTTTGTAGAATTTCGGAGTGAACCCGTCTGGGCCTGGTGCTTTCTCAGGGGCTAGTGTCTTGTACTTCTTGAAGTACAATGGGAGATTCTAAGTCCGATTTATCTAGCTCTGACAAGAGATGGTAAGTCTAACCTTGCTAAATAACTGTCGATTTGTTCTTTCCTGGAGGAAGGGTTAGTATTATCTAAGTTGTATAATAATTTACTGTAGTAGTCTGAGAAAGTGTTTGCAATATCTTCACTTTTAAAATGGTCTTTTTTTGTTTTCATCTTTGACTAACCTGATAAAGTATTTGTAAAGTCTCTTTTTAAGTGATCTGGCTAATAGTTTGCCTGATTTATTGCTTTCTGCAAAATATTTAGCATTTAGTGTGAGTGCTCGTCTGTGGGCATTCTTATTGAGATATTGATTAATCTCTTCCCTGGCCTTGTTTAGTTTATTTAACAAGTCTTCAGAGGTTGGGTTTTCCTTATGTTCTTTTTCAGTGGTGATAAGCGAATTAGTGAGAGATTTATAAGTTGTTATTTCCCGTTTGCGGTGTTGAGCCGTTTGTTTAATTATCTCCCCCCTAATGAAACACTTATATGTTTCCCGGTTATTAATGTGAGAAGTGTCTTGTGGGTCATTTATATCGAAAAAAAGAGTTTATTTCCGTGATTGATTGTAATATTATGGGGTCTGTAAAGACAATATTGTTTAGTTTCCATGTGTTCCTTGCGCCTAGTTTCTGTGGCCATGCAAATGAGCTCAACACCATTGCGTGATCTGACCAAGGTGTTTGAGATATTTTGTTGTCTATTAACAGTTGTAAAGATGACTGGTCGCAGAGAATGTAATCCAGTCTTGTGTAAATTTTTTGCGGGTGTGAGAAAAATGTATAATATTTTGTGGAGCTGTGGGATAGTCGCCAAATGTCAAAGGTTGGTATGGATTGTAGTGCCTGCCAATTTGCCTTAATCATTTTAAGTGGCATGTATGTTTTCCCCGAAGATGCATCTAATGATGGATCTGCTGGAAAAATTACATCTCCTGCAATAAATATTGGGCCTTTTGCTAAGTCAAGTAACAGGTTCATCACTTTTCTGAAAAAAATAGGTTTGGGCGGTTTGGGGCATAAAGATTAAGGAGTGTCAAGGGTCTACCATAACAGGTGCCCACCAGTAGCAGGAATCTACCCTTATCGTCTCGTTTGCATTGCAGCAGTTCAAAGGGGAGGCCTTTTTTTGAATAATATACAGACCCCATTTTTCTTCGTTGTGTTTGAGCTAGTGTAGTATTTATCATAATGGCGTGATGGAAGTGTAGGTTCATGTCTCTTTCTAAAATGGGTTTCTTGTATAAATACAATATCTTGATTATTTTTCTAAAAATCGTACAATCCTATGGACCGTTTTTGGGCTGATAGAAACCCTTTCACATTTTGTGTTGCTATATTGATTTTGTTAAGTGTTTGTGGCTTTGGCATAGTCTACGTCTTATATTGGAGGAGTGTGCTTAATAGTTAATTGCTTAGATAAGTGTTGTCTGGTTAATGATTCGTTGTCCAGATATGGGTTATGGATAATGGTATAGGAGTACAAAAAAGGGGGAGATGTAATAGTTAAGATAGAAAATGAACTCTCTCTTAAAGAGGGAGAAATAGAAAGAATGTCCGTTATTTTTATTGCAGAAAAATAAAGCAGTTTCGTTTTAAAATTTAAAAGGAACAGCAACTTTTTTGTGGGGTATATTCTAAATAAAATAGTTTATCTATCCTGTTTCTTGGTGAATAAAGATGGACCAAAAGCCCTGCAAGATGTTACATGTACTTTATGTTTTGATGCTAATGTGGAACCACCAATCCCTTTCATTTCCTCATGTATTGAGAGAACTTTACATTACAGGGATAGACTTTTTTCTGAGCCAACATTGCCTAAGGCGGATGCTGTTCAGGAGTCTCCTGACAATGTTCAAGATATTCCGCAGCTTTCTCCTCAAGCGTCCCAAAATGTAGAGTCCATACAGCCAGTGCCCTGCGCTTGATCTATTACTCCCCATGGAGTTACCTTGCAAGACATCGCTTCCCTAATGTCCTCAGCGGTATCTGATGCGTTGTCTGCTTTTCCTATGCTGCAGGGAAAGCACAAGAGGAAATGTAAACAATCAGCGAGTAAGGTTGCTGACACAGTAGTGGCTATTCCGAATGTTCCTTCCCAGAAATCTGAAGGTGAAATCTCAGACTCAGATAGTGTAATTCCTCTGGCTGATACTGAAGTTGTTTCTTTCAGGTTTAAGCTCGAACACCTCAGTTTGTTACTTAAGGAGGTTTTAGCTACCCTGGACGACTAACACTACTGTCGTAGTCAATCCTAAGAAGTCTAGTAAACTAAACTAGTCAAGTATTTTGATATACCTTCTCTGATGGAGGTTTTTCCCTGTACCAGATCGAGCTACAGAGATTATTGATAGGGAATGGGAGAGACTGGGTATCCCTTTTTCTCCATCCCCTACATTTAAGAGGTTTCCTATAGCAGACTCTATCAAGGAGTCTTGGCAGACTGTACCCAAGGTGGAAGGGGCAATTTCCACGTAGGCTAAGAGGACCACTATTCCCATAGAAGATAGTTGTTCCTTTAAGGATCCTATGGATAAGAAATTAGAGGGGATAGTCAAGAAAATGTATGCACACCAGGGTTTACAATGGCAACCTGTGGTGTGTATTGCTACCGTCACTAGAGCGGCAGCATACTGGTTTGATGCGTTGTCTGATTCTATTTGGACAGACACACCCCTCGAAGAGATCCAGGATAGGATCAAGGCCCTTAAGTTGGCCAATTATGCCTCCCTACAGGTTATTAAACTAGGATCAAAACTTTCTGGTTTTGCCGTATTGGCTCGCAGGGCCTTATGGTTGAAGTCCTGGTCTGCGGATGTGTCACCTAAGTTTAAGCTTTTGGGGATCCCTTACAAGTGAAAGGCCTTGTTTGGGCCGTGTCTGGCTGAGATAATTTCCGACATTACGGGAGGAAAAAGTAATTTCCTCCCTCAGGATAAGAGGAATAAGCAGAAGGGACGCCAGAGTTATTTTTGTTCCTTTCAAAACTTCGAGGGTAGGCCTTCCTCTCCCTCTACAAAACAAGAACAGTCCAAGCCTTCCTGGAGGTCCAACCAGTCGTGGGACAAGGGAAAGCAAGCTAAGAAGCCCGCCAACGATTCAAAGTCAGCATAGTCTGCTCCCGATCCGGGACCGGATCTTGTGGGGGGCAGACTATCCTTCACTCAGGCATGGGTTCGGGATGTTCAGGATCCCTGGGTGGTGGACATTGTGTCCCAGGGATACAAACTAGAGTTCAAAACTGTTCCTCCCAGGGGCAGGTTTCTTCTCTCAAGATTATCTGTAGACCAGATAAGAGAGGCGTTCTTACACTGTGTTCAAGACCTTTCCGACCTGGGAGTAATAGTTCCTGTTCCAATGCAGGATCAGGAATTTTACTCCAATCTGTTCGTAGTTCTCAAAAAAAAAAAAAAAAAAGGAGGGAACCTTCAGACCAATTTTAGATCTCAAAAGTCTAAACAAATTCCTCAGAGTACCAAGATGGAAGCTATTCGTTCCATTCTTCCCTTGGTTCAGGGTCAATTTATGACAACGGTAGATTTAAAGGACGTGTACCTGCATGTTCCCATCCACAGGGACCATCACAAGTTTCTGAGGTTTGCATTTCTAGACGAACACTTCCAGTTTGTGGCTCTTCAATTCGGCCTTGCCACAGCTCCCAGAATTTTCTCAAAGGTTCTGGGATCCCGGATGGCGGTGCTCCATTGCGGGGCATTGCAGTGGCGCCTTATCTGGACCACATTCTGGTTCAGGCGCCATCCTTTCAACAAGCAAGATTCCACACGGAAAGGTTATCCTTCCTGCGATCTCACGGTTGGAAGGTGAATTTGGAAAAGAGTTCCTTAGTTCAAACTACAAGGGTAGTTTTCTTGGGAACCATAATAGATACCTTATCAATGAAAATTTTTCTGACAGAAATCAGGAAATAAAAGATTTTCGATTCCCGTCTAGCGCTTCAGTCATCAGTGGCTCAATGCATGGAGGTAATCGGTCCGATGGTAGCAGCCATGGACATCATCCCATTTGCCCGTTTCCACCTCAGGCATCTGCAGTTGTGCATGCTCAGTCAGAGAAACTGACATTGTGCGGATCTGTCTCCACGAGTACATCTGGAGCAGGAGACAAGGGATTCTCTTTAGTGGTTGTCTCTGGAACATCTCTCTCAGGGAACCTGCTTCCGCAGACCCACCTGGGTGATTGTGACAACGGATGCCAGTCTACTGGGATGGGGAGCAGTCTGGGGATCTCTAAAGGCTCAGGGGACATGGACTCGGTCGGAGTCTGTTTTACCTATAAACATTCTGGAGCTGAGAGCAATCTTCAATGCTCTTCTGGCCTGGCCTCAGCTTCGGCCCGGTTTATCAGGTTCCAGTCGGACAACATAACTTCAGTGGCTTACATCAACCATCAGGGGGGAACTCTGAGTTCCTTGGCCATGACAGAGGTAGCAAGATAATTCAGTGGGCAGAGTCCCACAACTGCTACCCGTCAGCGATCCACATCCCAGGAGTAGACAACTGGGAGGCGGATTTTCTGAACAGACAGACCTTTCACCCGGGGGAGTGGGAACTCCATCCCCATCCAGAAGGGTTTTCCAGCTTAATTCTCAAATGGGGACAGCCGGAGCTGGATCTCATGGCATCTCAGTAGAATGCCAAGCTTCCAAAGTACGGGTCGTGGTCAACGGATCCTCAGGTGGTACTGATAGATGCTCTGGCGGTACCTTGGAATTACAGTCTTGCATACCCATTTCCCCCGTTTGCTCTCCTCCCTCGAGTCATTGCTTGAATCAAACAGGAGAGGGTGTTGGTGATCCTCATAGCACCGGCGTGGCCTTGCAGGATCTGGTATGCAGACATGGTGAAGATGTCTTGTTCACCTTGGGACTTCCATTGAGAAAGGACCTTCTACTTCAGGGGCCCTTCCTTCATCCAAATCTAGTTTCTCTGAAGCTGACTGCTTGGAGATTGAACGCTTATAGGGACAGTTCACCCAAAAATTTTCTCCCCTTTAAATTATTCCCAATGATCCTTTTAACCTGCTAGAGTGTATTAAATTGGTTAAAAGTAGCTCCTTTACTACTATTTCAGCATTTGAAATAGCTGATTTAGCCTGTGGTATCGCCACCTATACTGAACAAATTAATACTGTAGTATAGGCTATTGAATAGCATAAGTATACACACCCAGCAGAAGAGATTACACTCTCAGTGGGAAGCAGGATAGTTAAGTAATACAATGATCATTTTCCATTGTTCTCTCTATGTATTGAGCTTTGGTGTTCCAGCCAAATAAAAGATAAGGAAGCAAGTCTGTTTACACAAACTTAGAACATAATGAGATCTGATATCACCTTTAAATTCAATCTATTGTAATAGGCTGTGGTTTCAAAGCACAAAATCAGCTACTTCATATACACAAATAAGCATGAAAATGGAATTTCTCTAATATTTTATACTCTGCAGTTGGTATAACAAGTCATTTAAAATACATTAATGGAAAAACAATTTTACAGTGTACTGTCCCTTTAATTTTAGCTAAGTGGTCAGTCATTGAGACCATGATTCAGGCGCGTAAGTCTGTGACTTAGAAATTTATCAGGTAAACATAAATTCTGTTATCTTATGGTAAATCTTTCTCCTACGGTGTATCCGGTCCACGGCTTCATCCTTATTTGTGGGATATTCTCAATCCCTACAGGAAGTGGCAAAGAGAGCACACAGCAGAGCTGTCCATATAGCTCCCCTCAGGCTCCGCCCCCCCAGTCATTCGATCGACGGTTAGGAGAAAAAGGAGAACCATAGGGTGCAGTGGTGACTGTAGTTTACAAAAATAAATTTAAACCTGACCAAAATGCCAGGGTGGGCCGTGGACCGGATACACCATAGGAGAAAGAAATTTATCAGGTAAACATAAATTCTGTTTTCTCCTACATTGGTGTATCCGGTCCACGGCTTCATCCTTACTTGTGGGAACCAATACCAAAGCTTTAGGACACGGATGAAGGGAGGGAACAAGTCAGGTAACCTAAACGTAAGGCACCACTGCTTGTAAAACCTTTCTCCCAAAAATAGCCTCCGAAGAAGCAAAAGTATTGAATTTGTAAAATTTGGCAAATGTATGCAATAAAGACCAAGTCGCTGCCTTACAGATCTGTTCCACAGAAGCCTCATTCTTGAAAGCCCATGTGGAAGCCACAGCTCTAGTAGAGTGAGCTGTAATTCGTTCAGGAGGCTGCCTTCCAGCAGTCTCATAAGCCAACCGGATGATGCTTTTCAGCCAGAAAGACAGAGAGGTCGCAGTCGCCTTTTGACCTCTCCTCTTGCCAGAATAGACGACAAACAAGGACGATGTTTGTCTTAAGTCTTTAGTTGCTTTTAGATAAAACTTCAAAGCACGAACCACATCAAGATTGTGCAACAGACGTTCCTTGTTAGAAACTGGATTAGGACACAGAGAAGGAACAACTATTTCCTGATTAATATTCTTATTGGAAACCACTTTTGGAAGAAAACCAGGTTTGGTACGTAAAACGACCTTATCTGTATGAAACACCAGATAGGGTGAATTACACTGCAAAGCAGACAATTCAGAAACTCTTCTAGCAGAAGAAATAGCTACCAAAAACAAAACTTTCCAAGATAGTAACTTAATATCTATGGAATGTAGAGGTTCAAACGGAACCCCTTGAAGAACTGAAAGAACTAAATTTAGACTCCATGGAGGAGCCACAGGTCTGTAGACAGGCTTGATTCTGACTAAAGCCTGTACAAACGCCTGAACATCTGGCACGGCTGCCAGACGCTTGTGCAACAAAACAGACAGAGCAGAAATCTGTCCTTTTAAGGAACTAGCTGACAGACATTTCTCCAATCCTTCTTGGAGAAAAGATAGTATCCTTGGAATCCTAATCTTACTCCATGAGTAACCCTTGGATTCGCACCAAAGATATTTCCGCCATATCTTATGGTAAATTTTCCTGGTGACAGGCTTTCTAGCCTGGATCAGAGTATCTATAACTGATTCCGAAAACCCACGCTTAGCTAGAATCAAGCGTTCAATCTCCAAGCAGTCAGTTGCAGAGAAACTAGGTTTGGATGTTTGAAGGACCTTGGATTAGAAGGTCCTGCCTCAAAGGTAGCTTCCAAGGTGGAACCGATGACATTCACCAGGTCTGCATACCAAGTCCTGCGTGGCCACGCAGGAGCTATTAGAATTACCGAAGCCTTCTCCTGTATGATCCTGGCTACTAGCCGGGGGAGAAGAGGAAACGGTGGAAAGACATAAGCTAGATTGAACGACCAAGGCGCCACTAAGGCATCTACCAATGTCGCCTTGGGATACCTGGACCCGTAACGTGGAACTTTGGAGTTCTGACGTGACGCCATCAGATCCAGATCTGGAAGGCCCCATAGTTGAGTTAACTGGGCAAAAACCTCCGGGTGAAGTTCCCACTCCCCCGGATGGAAAGTCTGACGACTCAGATAATCCGCTTCCCAGTTGTCCACTCCTGGGATGTAAGTTGCTGATAGATGGCAGGAGTGATCCTCTGCCCATTTGATGATCTTGGATACCTCCCTCATCGCCAGGGAACTCTTTGTTCCTCCCTGATGATTGATGTACGCTACAGTCGTCATGTTGTCCGACTGAAATCTGATGAATTTGGCCTCCGCTAGTTGAGGCCATGCCTGGAGCACATTGAATATCGCTCTCAATTCCAAAATGTTTATCGGGAGAAGAGATTCTTCCCGAGACCAAAGACCCTGAGCTTTCAGGGACTCCAAGACCGCACCCCAGCCTAAGAGGCTGGCGTCGGTCGTGACAATGATCCACTCCGGTCTGCGGAAACTCATTCCCTGAGACAGGTGATCCTGAGACAACCACCAGAGGAGTGAGTCTCTGGTTTTCTGGTCCATTTGTATCTGGGGAGACAAATCTGCATAATCCCCATTCCACTGTTTGAGCATGCACAGTTGCAGTGGTCTTAAATGAATTCGAGCAAAGGGAACCACGTCCATTGTCGCAACCATTAGTCCTATTACCTCCATGCACTGAGCTATGGAGGGTTGAGGAATGGATTGAAGAACTCGACAAGTGTTCAAAAGTTTTAACTTCCTGACCTCCGTCAGAAAGATTTTCATTTCTACCGAGTCTATTATTGTTCCCAGGAAGGGAACCCTTGTGAACGGGGACAGAGAACTCTTTACTACGTTCACCTTCCACCCGTGAGACCTTAGAAAGGCTAGAACAATGTCCGTATGAGCCTTTGCTTTGTGAAAAGACGACGCTTGAATTAAAATGTCGTCTAGGTAAGGTGCTACTGCAATGCCCCTTGACCTTAGCACCGCTAGAAGGGACCCTAGCACCTTTGTGAAAATTCTGGGAGCAGTGGCCAATCCGAAGGGAAGAGCCACGAACTGGTAATGCTTGTCCAGAAAGGCGAACCTTAGGAACTGATGGTGATCTTTGTGGATAGGAATATGCAGGTACGCATCCTTTAAGTACACGGTAGTCATATATTGACCCTCCTGGATCATTGGTAAAATTGTCCGAATGGTTTCCATTTTGAATGATGGAACTCGGAGGAATTTGTTTAGGATTTTTAAATCCAGAATTGGCCTGAAAGTTCCTTCCTTTTTGGAAACTACAAACAGGTTTGAGTAAAAACCCAGTCCTTGTTCTGCTGTTGGAACTGGGTGTATCACTCCCATTTTTAGAAGGTCTTCTACACAATGTAAGAATGCCTGTCTCTTTATCTGGTCTAAAGATAAGCGAGACATGTGGAACCTTCCCTTTGGTGGAAAGTCCTTGAATTCTAGAAGATACCCCTGAGAGACAATTTCTAGTGCCCAGGGGTCCGGAACATCTCTTGCCCAAGCCTGAGCAAAGAGAGAAAGTCTGCCCCCTACTAGATCCGGTCCCGGATCGGGGGCTACCCCTTCATGCTGTCTTGGTAGCAGCAGCAGGCTTCTTGGCCTGTTTACCATTGTTCCAGCCTTGCAATGGTTTCCATGCTGGTTTTGGCTGGGATGCGTTACCCTCTTGCCTAGTGGCTGTAGAGGTAGAAGCCGGTCCGTTCCTGAAATTGCGAAAGGAACGAAAATTAGACTTATTTTTAGCTTTGAAAGGTCTATCCTGTGGAAGGGCATGGCTCTTTCCCCCAGTGATATCTGGGAGCGAGCTGCATTGTGTCTAATGGCGCGGTCGGGCCGGGCTGTGACTATACAGCTGGCCCGATGCGCTCAGTAAAAACAACAGACCCGCTCAACAGAGCCCAGAGAGCGGGTGTGTAAAACGGCGATATTTTTTAAAAATAAAAAGGCAATATTATGATTTAAAACGATTGGCTAATGCAATGTTATATAATTCTGCACTATGTGCAGAATTATATAACTTTTTTTTAAGGTTTACTGACCCTTTAAGTAAACCTAATTTTTTATCCATAGGATATTTGAAAGCGCAACTGTCTTCTATTGGTATAGTCGTGCGCTTAGCTAGCGTTGAAACTGCCCCCTCTACCTTAGGGACCGTCTGCCACGCGTCCCTTCTGGGGTCAACAATTGGGAACATTTTCTTAAATATAGGAGGGGGAACAAAAGGTACACCTGGCTTCTCCCACTCCTTAGTCACGATATCCGCCACCCTCTTAGGTATCGGAAACGCATCAGTGTGTACTGGGACCTCTAAGAATTTGTCCATTTTACACAATTTCTCTGGGATCACCAGAGGGTCACAATCATCAAGTGTAGCTAGGACCTCCTTAACTAGGGCGCGGAGGTGTTCTAGCTTAAATTTAAATGCTATGGTATCAGGCTCTGCCTGCTGAGAAACTTTTCCTGTGTCAGAAATTTCTCCCTCAGACAGGCCCTCCCTCACTGCCAAGTCAGATTGATGTGAGGGCACTACAGATAAATTATCCTCTGCGTCTGCTTGCTCATTTTCTGTATTTAAAACTGAGCAATCACGCTTCCTTGGAAAAGCTGGCAGTTTGGATAAAAATGCTGTGAGAGAATTATCCATTACTGCTGCTAACTGTTGCATAGTAATAGCAATTGGTGCGCTAGATGTACTGGGCATCGCTTGCGCTGGCATAGCTGGTGTTGACACAGAAGGAGGGGATAGCGGGCTAGCCTCACTACCTTCAGCTAAAGAATCATCTTGGGCTACATCTTTAAGCGTGATTGTACGGTCCTTAAGCTGTTTGGACGCTATGGCACACTTCACACATAAATTTAATGGGGGAACCACCTTGGCCTTCAAACATACAGAACATAGGCTATCTGAAGGGTCAGACATGTTTGACAGACTTAGACAGAACTTCAATGCAATAAAAATTATTTTTGACAAAAATGTTACCTTGTCTTTAAATAATAAAAGTGCACACTTTATTACTGAAACATCAAAAAACCATCAAATAAACATCCGATTTTAATGACCAATTAACCCTTTAATGCCCAAACCGGAGCTAATAACAGCAGTTAACCGGTTAAAAACACTACAGTACAATGCCACAGCCTCTACTGTGGCTGTTACCTTCCTTAGGGATTATTTAAGTAGGAAATACGCCTCTCTGAAGTCCTTTCTGATGTCTCTCGACTCCCCACGTGAAGCTGCCTAGTCAAAACAACTGCGCAATTGAGGCGCGAAAATGAGGCCTCCTCCCTCTTCATTCCAGAGTGGAGGGGCCTTTCAGACTAGATTAGGTGTCCAAATAAGTGCCAGACGCAATATTAAACCCCATAAGTGTTTCAAAGTCTGAAAAAACACCTTATTTATACTCAAAACATGCTAAAAAGCAATCGATTAAGCCCACAATAGTGTCAACCAGCATAGAGCCCTTAATATAAGCCATCATTTTATACAGAGTCTGAGAAAAATGGCTTACCTATCCCTGAGGGGATTTCTGACAGTCTTCTAGCATTACTTGGTCTTGTTAGAAAAATGACTGATCATACCTGAAGCAGTTAAGCCTGCAAACTGTTCCCCTCCAACTGAAGTTCTCTTGTATTCAACAGTCCTGCGTGGGAACAGCAATGGATTTTAGTTACTGGTGCTAAAATCATATTCCTCTCAGCAGAAATCTTCATCACTTTCTGCTTCAGAGTAAATAGTACAAGCCGGCACTATTTTAAAATAACAAACTCTTGATAGAAGAAATAAAAAACTACAACACCACATACTCTTTACCACAGATGCTACTAGTTAGAGCGGCAAAGAGAATGACTGGCGGGGCGGAGCCTGAGGGGAGCTATATGGACAGCTCTGCTGTGTGCTCTCTTTGCCACTTCCTGTAGGGATTGAGAATATCCCACAAGTAAGGATGAAGCCGTGGACCGGATACACCAATGTAGGAGAAATAACGTGAATATCTGCATTGGTGTGAATCCAAAGGCTACTCCTGGAGTAGAGTTCGGATTCCTAGAATTTTGTCTTTTCTCCAAGAGGGCTTGCAGAAGGGTTTATCGGCAAGCTCCCTAAAGGGTCAAATATCTGCCTTGTCTATTTTGTTACATAAACGTCGGGCGGATGTAACAGACGTGCAATTGTTCTGTCAGGCCTTGGTCAGAATCAGGCATGTGTTTAAGCCGGTTACTCCTCCCTGGAGTCTTAATCTAGTTATTAATATCTAAGGAATGCATAGGCTCAAACGGAGCCTGTTGAAGAACTTTAAGTAATTATCTTGGAAGGTTTGGTTTCTGGTTGCTATTTCATCTGCTCATAGAGTTTCAGAGCTCTCGGCATTACAGTACGAGTCTCCTTACCTTATTTTTCAGTCGGATAAGGTAGTTTTGCGTACTAAGTTAGGATTTCTCCTTAAAGTGGTTTCAGATCTTAACATTAATCAGGAGATTGTTGTTCCTTCTTTGTGTCCTAACCCTTCTCAGAAGGAACGTCTGCTGCACAATCTGGATGTGGTGCGTGCATTGAAATTCTATTTACAGGCGACCAAGGATTTTTGTCAGTCTTCTGCTCTGTTTGTAGTTTTCTCTGGAAAACGTAAGGAGCAGAAAGCTACGGCTACTTCTCTTTCTTTGTGGCTGAAGAGTATCATTGACTTTGCTTATGAAACTGCTGGACAGCAGCCTCCTGAGAGAGTAACGGCTCATTCTACGAAGGCCGTTTCCTCTTCCTGGGCATTAAAAAATGAAGCTTCTGTGGAACAGATTTGCAAGGCTGCAACTTGGTCCTCTCTTCACACTTTTTCTAAATTCTATAAATTTGATACTTTTGGCTTGGCTGAGGCTTCTTTTGCGAGAAAGGTTCTTCAAGCAGTGGTGCCTTCCGTTTAGGTTCCCTGTCTTGTTCCTCCCTTATCATCTGTGTCCTCTAGCTTGGGTAGTGATTCCCAATAGTAATTAGATGATCCGTGGACTCACGTGTCAGTAGAAAGAAAACAAAATTTATGCTTACCTGTAAAATGTATTTCTTTCTTGACACGATGAGTCCACGGCCCGCCCTGTTTTCTTAAGGACAGGGTTTTTTGTTATAAACTTCAGACACCTCTGCAACAGATTAGGTTTACTCTTCAAAGGATATTAAAAGAATAATGCAATTTTGCTAAATCAATAAAACAGCTGTTAAAAAAAAAAAAAAAAAAAAAAAGGCATGCTCTAAACCAGGGGTCGCCAACCTTTCGGAACTCAGGGACCACTAAACTCACAATTTTGAATCCCGTGGACCACTAACATGATCTTTTTTAAAAAGGTACAAACCTCTATAATGTGTGTGTAATTTTAAATGTATATCCGAAACATTGCTGTTTTCTGTCTTCATGTCACTGTAAATAAAGACTACACCTTAATGAATTAGTGATGCTGACGTCTCTTTCTTGGATTTTGCTATATGTATATAAACACACACACACACACACACACACAACACACATGGGACAAGCTCACAAGCCCAAATGGGACAAGCTCAGGTTTTGTGGTGTTTTGTAATTTTCCCTATGGTTCTTGCACCCAGACCTGTCTGGGGTTAACTGCTTGTGGCTCTGGGGACAGCACAGCTTCCTGTGAGTGCCAGTGGCACCCAGGGCTGAGCATGTTGCAGGGTCATGGGATGTGTACCCGGTCCGGTATGAGAGTGCAGTTCCCTTCCGTGTTTTGTATATGTCTAGGGTGGTTACATATTCCTGTGCACCCTTCCCCTTGTTTTCAGTTTGTTTGGATTTGAAAGCTTGCATTGTGTGGCTGTTTTAGGGTCTCAGGTATTGGAAAGGACCTTGACGTGGTACCTGAGCTTGTCCCATTTGGCCAGATGCGGTGACTAATCTTTCCATTTTTGCTTTTAAATCTTAGCTGAGAGCTTGTAAGCGAGTGCTGGGTTTTCTCTGTGTGTTGTATTAATTTGTTTTGTAATTTTCCCTATGGTTCTTGCACCCAGACCTGTCTGGGGTTAACTGCTTGTGGCTCTGGGGACAGCACAGCTTCCTGTGAGTGCCAGTGGCACCCAGGGCTGAGCATGTTGCAGGGTCATGGGATGTGTACCCGGTCCGGTATGGTGTTTTGTATATGTGTATGTATGTATATATGTATATATATATATATATATATATATATATATATATATATATATATATATATATATATATATATATATATATATATATATATATATATATATATATATACACACACACACATACACGGAAGGGGACTGCACTCTCATACCGGATCAGGTACACATCCCATGACCCTGCAACATGCTCAGCCCTGGGTGCTCACCGCCACTCACAGGAAGCTGTGCTGTCCCCAGAGTCACAGACAGTTAACCCCAGTCAGGTCTGGGTGCAAGAACCATAGTGAAAATTACAAAACAAATTAATACAACACACAGAGAAAGTCCAGCACTCACTTACAAACTCTCAGCTAGGATTTAAAAGCAAAAATGGAAAGGTTAGTTACCGCATCTGGCCAAATGGGACAAGCCCAGTTATCAAGTCAAGGTCCTTTCCAATACCTGGGACCCTATGTTGCAGGGTCATGGGATGTGTACCCGGTTCGGTATGAGAGTGTAGCCCCCTTCCGTGTTTTGTATATGTCTAGGGTGATTACATAAGTCTGTGCACCCTTCCCTTGTTCCCAATTTGTTTGAATTTGAGAGCTTGCATTGTGTGGCTGTTTTAGGGTCGCAGGTATTGGAAAGGACCTTGACGTGGTACCTGGGCTTGTCCCATTTGGCCAGATGCGGTAACTAACCTTTCCATTTTTGCTTTTAAATCCTAGCTGAGAGCTTGCAAGCAAGTGCTGGACTTTCTCTGTGTGATTATATATATATATACACTTTTGTCTGAGAAAGGGGAGTGTGTCCCCAAAAATGTCACGCTTGATATATTAAATTTCACTTATTAAAAGACAAGAGAGTGCCTCCTTATGTTCTCTATATATTTACTTTCAAATGACAGATGAAGGGTGAGTGCCAACTTTTGAGCTAAAAACAGAGAGGCAGAAATTGTGAAAACAGAATGTTTAAAAGGACCACAAGACTTCCAAGTTACCACACCAGTTAGGAATTATTCAAAACTACTTATGATCATGGACAGATATTGGAGTCATAAATTAAGTATATCAGTATATATCAGAAAGCTCTCAATACGGATGTGAGCTAACCACAACTGATGTTACTGGCAATTACTATAATACTGGTGGGATATGGCTAATCTGCTGGATAGCAATTACTGGAATTCAGGTGGAATAAAATTTGAATGAAAAATAATTAATATTTAATAAAAAAAGATGAGGGGAGGAAAACAAACAGTGATATAAGTCCATCTGAAGGAATTATGAAAACTAAGACAGGTAAAGAGAAGAAAAAAAAAAAAAAAAAAATACATCTCTTATGTTTAAAGATTTTCTTTTTTTATATACTTTAATTCCACTATTTCAAGCCAAGACTATACCAACCTCTGCTGGCTTTAGAATGGAAGCATCTTCCTCTGAGCAGCGCACTGGGTGGGAGGAGTTAAAAATACAATCTAGCTACGCAAGTTGCACAGTTGCACAACGTGTGTAGGAAGATTGTAATTTAACTTCTCCTCCATCGGTTTTCACTGATGTCCAGCCAGGCACTGTAGGGAGTTATACTATCAGAGGAGATTAATTCCTGCTTGGTGTCAAGGACCACCAACATCTTCTCGTGGACCACCAGTGGTCCATGGACCACTGGTTGGCGACCGCTGCTCTAAACCATGAAAGTTTCATTTTGACTTTGTCCCTTTAAAATCTTTTGAGTTGCGACAGCCGTCAAAAGGTATATTCAAGCACTGCTTTTTGACCCAGGAAATTGACTTTTGTGGTAAAATAACCAAGGCTATTTCCAAGAACTCTCAAACTTTACTCTACTTATGGAAAGATATGTTTTTTTTCCTTTGCTAACCATACAAGTGGTAAGACTTTAACATGTACGTTATGTGAATATTTGTTCTGTTACAGTTATGACAATATGAGTTTAATGATAAAAATAATTTCAACTAAAGTGATTGTAAACGTATGCAATTGCATCAACCCCATATGTAATGTTTAAAAGAGGGGCACTTTCATTCATTAAAATAAACAGACACTTCATAATTAAACTAATTCACCTTTAGTGATCTTAAACATCGCCCCTTTCCTCCGCCCACATCTCATACTCTATTTTTGTCTTCAATGACGAATCCGGCTTCATCCAATCATTGCATGTCCACGAGCTGGATGCCAGAGGGGATACACAACGATTGGATGAAGCCAGAATCGTCATCGAAGACAAAAATAGAGTATGAGAAGCAGGTGAAGGAACAGAGCGATGTTTTAGATCACTAAAGTTGAATTATTTTAATAATGAAGTTTCTACGTTACATATAGTGTTGATGCAATCTCCTAAGTTTACAATCACTTTAATTTATCATGACCTCCAGAGTGGTTGGACTTAAAAAAGGGACAGGGCAAGGTCAGGGAATCCATGAAGTCAGGAAAGCAGAATAATAAAATAAATCAGGAACTGAGTAATTTGAATTAACTCTGTGTGGTAGATTCTGAAGCGGTCTGTGATACAGAGGCCAGGAAGGGCAATAGTAACTAGAGTCCTTCATAACTACTTTTTGTATAGCAGAATCTGCGGGTTTGTTTGTGAAGTGAATTTTTGCATTCTGGGGCGGGGGGGCACTGGGCTTTATTGTTAAAATGAAGAAACTGCAGCAGCTGTTCGTATCTATCCCTCTTCATAAACCCTGGGAAAAGAGGGGTAGCCAGGATGGAGTTCTGGTTCGAGTACAAACAAAAGCTGGGTTCCTATACAACGCCCTAAATTTTTTAATCTCAGATAGATCAGTGGGGTGGCAGGTATTGTTTCTGACATACTGACACTGTGGATTTTCTGACATATTGGCTGGCATATACATTTGTTTGAGCAACTATATTCTTAAACAGGTTTAAATAATTAATTTGCTCACAAACTGTAATATTGTTTGTGATGCCAATAGTTGTGGTAAATGGGGGATATTTCAGGGACAGTTAAATTTGGGGGCAGCCAATTTTGATCTGATGTTGCTGGACGCCTCATTTTAGTTGGGGGGAAGGGAGCACCATTGCTAGATGCGTCACTTAGGGGCTAAATATCTGATGCCTTAAGAGTTTGGATATCAGATAAAGCAGAAAGGGTTTTACTACCAGAATCTTGTGCAAGAATGGCCTAAGCCTCTTCTGCTCAATAGCGTGCCGCCATAAGAAATTATTTTTGGTATTTTTAGTCAACAAGAACAGTAAATCCCTCAACCAATTCCCACCACCTAATTCCATCAATTTTTATTTTTTTTATAAAACACAACACAGGGAAGGATCTTGGACAAAGAGTGGTGATTAGGTACATCAAGATAATAGATGGGATAAGAAAAGGGTTAAAATGCAAAATTAAAAAAAATAACACCCAAAACTACTAAAAGGTACTATTGTACTGATCACTGTAATAACACTGATCAGCAGTGAAAAGGTTAACACACTGTAGCACTGATCTGTTTTCCTCTCTCCCTCAGATACACATACACACACACACTGGTTACCGCCAATGGTTCCACTAATTGGCTGTTACATTGTTGATGACTGGATCCTGGGGGACTGCCCGAGTTGCTATGACATCCAACACTGAGCAAGCAAAGGTGGAGAAGGAAGCCCAACAGTAAGGACATCCCAAGCCTTCCTAACGGCGTTAAAGGGACAGTCAAGTCAAAAATAAATTTTCACAATTTAAATAGGGCATGTAATTTTATCACCAATTTAGCTTTGTTCTCTTGGTATTCTTAGTTGAAAGCTAAACCTAGGTAGGCTCATATGCTAAATTTCTTACACCTAGAAAGCCGCCGCTAATCTGAATGCATTTTGGCAGTTTTTCACCACTAGAGTTCATGTGTGTCAGATAACATTGAGCTCACGCACGTGAAGTTACCTAGAAATGAGCACTGAATGGCTAAAATGCAAGTCTGCCAAAAGAACTCAAATAATGGAGCAGTTTGCAGAGGCATAGATACAAGGTAATTACAGAGGTAAAACATTTATGATAATAACAGTGTTGGCTATGCAAAACTGGGGAATGGGTAATAAAGAGATTTTCTATCTTTGTAAAAAACTAAAATTCTGGTGTTGACTGTCCCTTTAAAGCCCAGCGCTCTTAGGACGGCATGGAACATCCTAATAGCATGAAGGGGGTTTAAGATTTGCAAAACCGTAGATTAACAGGACAGGATACTGTAAAATTGTTTTTACCTTAATGTGTTCCCAATGACTTGTAATATCAGCTGCAGAGTATAAACATGTACGAGAGTTTCTTTAGGATTATTTTTGTACATGAAATAGTTCCTTGAAACCACAATTAAAGTGAAGGTAAACTTTCAAGAATGAGTGCCCGGTTTTTAAAAATACTATTAAAAACAGGGGCATTTTCATTCATGAAAGTTTACATTCCACCCATTTTCTTAAAATAAATACTTACCTTTTCTTCTTGAAGCCGCTCCAGCGCTTCACCAGCCTGTCGCAAGCCTCTTCATACGTCAGCAATGACGATTCTGGCATCCTCCAAACACGGCTTCCACCCCCAGGGGAATCAATGCATGAGGCAACGCCGTGATTGGAGGAAGCCGGTTTCGTCATTGCTGGGTAAGTTACCCAGGAAGAAGCAGGCGGAGGCATCGTTTCAGAACGGTGATCCGGCGTTTCAGAAGAAAAAGGCAAGTATTTTTAAAATCCGGTGCAATGTCAATTTTCATGAATGAAAGTGCCCCTGTTTTTAATAGTTTTTTTAAAAAACCGGGCACTTTCACATGAAAATTGACATTCACTTTAAAATTGGGTAAGCTTGCAGGGAATTAAGATCTTTTTTTATCACTTTCTGTACACACACTTTTTTTTTTATATCGTCTGTCTGTATATCAAATCCAAATAACTAGAGAGAACAATTTTAAACATTGTATTACTTATCTCTCCTAACCCCCAAAGGGAGTGGGATTTCTTCTGCTGGCTACACAGCTTTTTCTATAGTCAATACTTAAAGGGACAGTCAAACCAACATGTTTATATTAAAGGGACAGTCTGGTCAAAAATAAAAACTCATGATTCAGGTAGGGTATTTTTAAACAACTTTCCATTTTGATTTGTTCTCTCTGTATTCTTAGTTGAAAAACGAAACCTTGGTAGGCTCATACAGTAATTTTTTAGCCCTCAAAAGCCGCCTCTTATCTGAATGCATTTTAACAGTTTTTCACAACTAGAGGGCATTAGTTTATGTGTGCCATATAGATAACATTGTGTTCATGCCCATGGAATTACCTAGGAGTCAGCACTGATTGGCAAAATTGCAAGTCTGTCAAAAGAACTAAAAACAGAATTTATGCTTACCTGATAAATGTCTCTTTTGTGATGTACCGAGTCCACGGATTCATCCTAACTTGTGGGATATTGTCCTTCCTGACAGGAAGTAGCAAAGAGAGCACCACAACAGAGCTGTCTATATAGCTCCCCCCTTAACTCAACCCCCCAGTCATTCAAACGAAGGCCAAGGAAGAAAAGGAGAAACTATAAAGGTGCAGAGGTGACTGAAGTTTACATAAAAAATACTATCTGTCTTGAATAGACAGGGCGGGCCGTGGACTCGGTACATCGCAAAAGAAAGAAATTTATCAGGTAAGCATAAATTCTGTTTTCTTTTGCAAGATGTACAGAGTCCACGGATTCATTGTAACTTGTGGGATACCAATACCAAAGCTTTAGGACACGGATGAAGGGAGGGACAAGACAGGAACCTAAACAGGAGGCACCACTGCCTGCAAAACCTCTCTCCCAAAAATAGCCTCAGAAGAAGCAAAAAGTATCAAATTTGTAAAATTTGGAAAAGGTATGAAGCGAAGACCAAGTCGCAGCCTTATAAATCTGTTCAACAGAAGCATCATTTTTAAAAGCCCATGTAGAAGCCACCGCTCTAGTGGAGTGAGCTGTAATTCTTTCAGGAGGCTGCTGTCCAGCAGTCTCATAAGCCAACCGGAAATAGATGTAGCCGGAGCCTTTTGACCTCTACGCTTTCCAGCATAGACAACAAAGAAGTTGATTGGCGAAAATCTTTGGTTGCCTGCAAATAAAACTTCAAGGCACGAACCACGTCCAAGTTGTGCAACAGACAGTCCTTCTTAGAAGAAGGATTAGGACACAGAGAAGGAACAACAATTTCCTGATTGATATTCCTGTTAGAAACAACCTTAGGGAAGAACCCAGGTTTGGTATGCAAAACCACCTTATCAGCATGGAAAACAAGATAAGGCGAGTTACATTGTAATGCAGATATTTCAGAAACTCTTCGAGCTGAAGAGATAGCAACTAGAAACAGAACTTTCCAAGATAGAAGCTTAATATCTATGGAATGCATGGGTTCAAACGGAACCCCCTGAAGAACTTTAAGAACTAAATTGAGACTCCATGGCGGAGCAACAGGTTTAAACACAGGCTTAATTCTAACTAAATAAATAAAAAGAGAGAAGCGCTCAACCTGGAAACGAACAATAGCATAAAAGCTTGTTCTATGGCTAGTTACCACCCAAGAAGCAAAACCCCAGACGTGGACCCGTTGCTCAGTGTTCCTAGAGGGATATGGCTGCACCTCACTGACGAGGCCCACAATAGGCCGAAACGTACGTCTGGGGTTTTGCCGTTTCTCTCGTTCAGAGAAGAATTGCCTGGTATTTCGGGGCTGGACTGTACTGTGAAGTCAGGATCAGACTGATATGCTTCAGGAAAGTTTTTCTCTGTGAAAGGCACATGTTGAGCAAAAAGAGGCTGCTTCTTGGGTGGTAACTAGCCATAGAACAAGCTATTATGCTATTGTTCGTTTCCAGGTTGAGCGCTTCTCTCTTTTTATTTATGCAAATTATGACATTTTGGGAAGTCTCCCTAAGTGTGATGCGGGAATCCAGACGTGGACCCGTTGCTCAGTGTGCCTAGAGGGATATGGCTGCACCTCACTGACGAGGCCCACAATAGGCCGAAACGTACGTCTGGGGTTTTGCTGTTTCTCTCGTTCAGTGAAGAATTGCCTGGTTGTGCACATGTTGAGCAAAAAGAGGCTGCTTCTTGGGTGGTAACTAGCCATAGAACAAGCTATTATGCTATTGTTCGTTTCCAGGTTGAGCGCTTCTCTCTTTTTATTTAATTAATTCTAACTAAACCTGACAAAAAGCCTGAACGTCTGGGACATCTGCCAGACGCTTGTGCAACAGAATAGACAAAGCAGATATCTGTCCCTTTAAGGAACTAGCAGACAATACTTTCTCCAATCCTTCTTGGAGAAAAGACAAAATCCTAGGAATCCTGATCTTACTCCATGAGTAGCCTTTGGATTCACACCAAAAAAGATATTTACGTCATATTATGATAGATCTTCCTGGTGACAGGCTTTCGAGCCTGAATCAAGGTATCTATGACAGACTCAGAGAAACCCCGCTTTGATAAAATCAAGCGTTCAATCTCCAAGCAGTCAGTTGCAGAGAAATTAGTGGCAGAGTCCATGGTGGCAGAGATGACATGTCCACCAGGTCTGCATACCAAGTCATGCATGGCCACGCAAGCGCTATCGAAATCACTGAAGCTCTCTCCTGTTTGATTCTGGCAATCAGACGCGGAAGAAGAGGGAATGGTGGAAATACATAAGCCAGGTTGAACGACCAGGGTACTGCTAGAGCATCTATCAGTACTGCCTGAGGATCCCTTGACCTGGATCCGTAACGAGGAAGTTTGGCGTTCTGACGAGACGCCGTCAGATCCAATTCTGGTGTTCCCCATAGCTGAACCAGTTGAGCAAACACCTCCGGATGGAGCTCCCACTCCCCCGGATGAAAAGTCTGACGACTTAGAAAATCTGCCTCCCAGTTCTCCACCCCTGGGATATAGATCGCTGATAGATGGCAAGAGTGAGTCTCTGCCCATCGGATTATCCTGGAAACTTCTATAAATCGCCAAGGAACTCCTTGTTCCCCCCTGATGATTGATATAAGCTACAGTCGTGATGTTGTCCGACTGAAACCTGATGAATCCGGCCGAAGCCAGCTGAGGCCACGCCTGAAGAGCATTGAATATCGCTCTTAATTCTAGAATATTTATAGGTAGGAGGGCCTCCTCCTGAGTCCACAAACCCTGTGCTTTCAGGCAATTCCAGACTGCACCCCAGTAGGCTGGCGTCAGTCACAATAACCCACGCTGGCCTGCGGAAACACATTCCCCTGGACATGTGATCCTGTGACAACCACCAAAGAAGAGAGTCTCTGGTCTCTTGATCCAGATTTATCTGAGGAGATAAATCTGCATAATCCCCATTCCACTGTTTGAGCATGCATAGTTGCAGTGGTCTGAGATGCAAGCGAGCAAACGGAACTATGTCCATTGCCGCTACCATAAGTCCGATTACCTCCATACACTGAGCCACTGACGGACGAGGAATGGAATGAAGAGCTCGGCAGGTGGTTAAAATCTTTGATTTCCTGACCTCCGTCAGAAATATTTTCATGTCCACCGAATCTATCAGAGTTCCCAGGAATGGAACTCTTGTGAGAGGAATAAGAGAACTCTTTTTCACGTTCACCTTCCACCCATGAGATCTGATAAAGGCCAACACTAAGTCCGTGTGAGACTTGGCAAGATGGAAAGTCAACGCTTGAAATAAGATGTCATCTAGATAAGGCGCCACTGCTATGCCCCTCGGCCTTAGGACCACCAGAAGGGACCCTAGCACCTTTGTGAAGATTCTTGGCGCCGTGGCCAACCCGAAGGGAAGAGCCACAAACTGGTAATGTCTGTCCAAAAAGGCAAACCTGAGGAACTGGTGATGATCTTTGTGGATAGGAATGTGTAGATACGCATCCTTTAGATCCACGGTAGTCATATATTGACCCTCCTGGATCATTGGTAAAATAGTCCGAATGGTCTCCATCTTGAAGGCTGGAACTCTTAGGAATTGGTTTAGGATCTTGAGATCTAGAATTGGTCTGATGGTTCCCTCTTTTTTTGGAACCACAAACAGATTGGAGTAGAAACCTTGCCCCTGTTCTGTTTTCGGAACTGGGCAGATCACTCCCATGGTAAAAAGGTCTTCTACACAGCGTAAGAACGCCTCTCTTTTTGTCTGGTTTAAGAGAAAGATGGAACCTCCCCCTTGGAGGAGAATCTTTGAAATCTAGGAGATACCCCTGGGTTACAATTTCTATGGCCCAGGAGTCCTGAACGTCTCTTGCCCAGGCCTGAGCAAAGAGAAAGTCTGCCCCCTACTTGATCCGGTCCCGGATCGGGGGCTACCCCTTCATGCTGTCTTAGTGGCAGCAGCAGGCTTTTTTGGCCTGTTTACCCTTGTTCCAAGCCTGGTTAGGTCTCCAGGTTAGCTTGGATTGAGCAAAGTTCCCCTCTTGCTTTGCAGCAGGGGAAGAGGAAGCGGGAACACCCTTGAAGTTTAGAAAGGAACGAAAATTATTTTGTTTGGTCCTTGTCTTATTTGACTTATCTTGAGGGAGGGCATGACCCTTCCCTCCAGTGATGTCTGAAATGATCTCTTTCAGTGCAGGCCCGAATAGGGTCTTACCTTTGAAAGGGATGGTCAAAAGCTTAGATTTAGAGGACACATCAGCTGACCAGGACTTAAGCCATAACGCTCTTCGCGCTAAAATTGCAAAACCTGAATTCTTTGCCGCTAACTTAGCAAGATGAAAAGCAGCGCCTGTAATAAAAGAATTAGCCAACTTAAGGGCCTTAATTCTGTCCAAAAAAAAAATCTAGTGGGGTCTCCATCTGAAGAGCCTCTTCTAGAGCCTCAAACCAAAAAGCAGCTGCAGTGGTTACCGGAACAATGCACGCTATAGGTTGAAGAAGAAAACCCTGATGAACAAAAATTTTCTTTAGGAGACCCTCTAACTTTTTATCCATAGGATCAATGAAAGCACAACTGTCTTCAATAGGTATAGCTGTACGCTTAGCCAGAGTAGCAATAGCTCCCTCCACCTTAGGAGCCGTCTGCCATGAGTCCTTTATGATGTCAGAAATGGGGAACATTTTCTTAAAAACAGGAGGGGGAGCGAATGGAATACCTGGTCTATCCCACTCCTTAGTAACAATGTCCGAAATCCTCTTAGGGACCGGAAAAAAATCAGTGTAAACAGGAACCTCTAAATATTTGTCCATTTTACACAATTTCTCTGGAACGACAATAGGGTCACAATCATCCAGAGTAGCTAAAACCTCCCTGAGCAATAAACGGAGGTGCTCTAGCTTAAATTTAAATGCCGTCATATCTGAATCTGTCTGAGGGAACATCTTTCCTGAATCAGAAATCTCTCCCTCAGACAGCAAATCCCTCATCCCTACCTCAGAACATTGTGAGGGAATATCGGATACGGCTACTAAAGCGTCAGAAGGCTCAGCATTTGTTCTTAACCCAGAGCTACTGCGCTTCCCTTGCAACCCTGGCAGTTTAGATAAAACCTCTGTGAGGGTAGTATTCATAACTGAAGCCATATCTTGCAAGGTGAAAGAATTAGACGCACTAGAAGTACTTGGCGTCGCTTGTGCGGGAGTAACTGGTTGTGAAACTTGGGGAGAACTAGATGGCGAAACCTGATTTACTTCTGTCTGAGAACCATTTAATGCCAAATTCTTATAAGTCAAAATATGCTGTTTGCAATTTATAGACATATCAGTAAAATTGGGACACATTCTTAGAGGGGGTTCCACAATGGCTTCTAAACAAATTGAACAATGAGTTTCCTCAGTGTCAGACATGTTTAACGGGCTAGTAATGAAGCAAGCAAGCTTGGAAAACACTTTATTTAATGAAAAAAAACACAATTTGCAAAAACAGTACTGTTCCTTTAAGAGAAAAAAAAGGCATACACAAACTGCAAAACAGGTTAAAATTGCTTCAAAAATTCCGAAATGTTAACAGTGTACCCACTAAGCTATAGAAGGATTGCACCACAAGTAAAAAAGCAATAGACCCCCAAATGAAAAAACCGGATTGATAATTGTCTAAAACCGGTTAAAACCCCCTAAAGCACCTTGACACAGCTCTGCTGTGGCCCTACCTACCCTTAGGAAGCAATAATATGGGGTTTAAAGCTTCAATTAGTCCCTCAGAAGAAGTTGCTTGCTGCTTGTAAATGTAGGCCCAACCCACCTCACTCGATGTTGCTGGGGCCTACACAAAACTAACAAACCCTGCCTGAAAGCCATGTGGGTTATAAACAACCCCAAAGAACCCTCAAGCAAATGTCCCATAAAACAGAAAATGTTACTCCCAGACACAAAAATGTTTGTCCCAAATTCACATAACAAACTGAGTGCCCACAAAAAATTAACCCTTTATGCAAGCTAGTAAAAACCTCTGATAACACTAGGATTACTGCTTACCCTTCCCCTAATGGGGACACTGTCAGCCTTTCGTACACCTCAGCTCATGTGGGAACAGCAGTGGACCTTAGTTACAAATGCTAAGATCATCCTCCTCCAGGCAAAAATCTTCATCTATGTCCTGCCTGAGAGTAAATAGTACAACACCGGTACCATTTAAAATAAACTCTTGATTGAAGATAAAATAAAAACTAACAGTTTAACACCTCTTCTCTTTACCCTTCCTGCTTAGAGCCAGCAAAGAGAATGACTGGGGGTGGAGTTAAGGGGGGAGCTATATAGACGGCTCTGCTGTGGTGCTCTCTTTGCTACTTCCCGTTAGGAAGGACAATATCCCACAAGTTAGGATGAATCCGTGGACTCGGTACATCTTGCAAAAGAAATAAAGAGCCTGTCAGAATAGGTTTAGATACAAGGTAATCACACAGGTATAAAAATTATTAATATAACTGTTGGTTATGCAAAACTTCGGAATGGGTATCTTTTTAAACAATAACAATTCTGGTGTGGACTGTTCCTTTAATATACTTTTTATCTCTGTGATTACCTTGTATCTAAGCCTCTGCAGACTGCCCCCTTATGTCAGTTCTTTTGACTTGCATTTTAGCCAATCAGTGCTGACTCATAAATAACTCCCTGGAAATGAGCACAATGTTATCTATATGGCACAAGTGAACTAGCGCTGTCTACGCTTATAAAATTTGCTTTTTTGTGCAGCCTATTGTTAAAAGTATGGAAATTGAGGATCCTTTGCCTGCTATTGCCCAAGGAGAATCTGATGAGACTTTAAAGTGAATGTAAATTGTAATGAATAAGTGCCCGGTTTTTATAAATGCTATTAAAAAACAGGGGCACTTTCATTTATTAAAATTTACATTGAAGAGTTTTTTGTATTTGTAAAAATACCTACCATTTCTTTTAGGAAAACTAGACCGGCGATCCTCCGCCCACTTCTCCTGCTGTACTTAGCATATCGATGATAAATCCGACTTCCTCCAATCGTTGCGTGGCCTCACGAGCTGGACGCAATGGTTAGAGGAAGCAGGCTTCGTCATTGCGGTGTTAAGTACAGCAGGAGCTGCGGGCTGAGGATCACCGGTCTTGTTTTCCTAAAGAAAAAAAAAAAAGGCAATTATTTAAAAAAAAAAAAAAAAATGCTGCAATGTAAATTTTAATGAACGAAAGTGCCCCTGTTTTAATAGTATTTTTAAAAAACAGGCACTTATACCTTTAAAGTGAATGTAAATTTTAATTAATGGATTTATCAACGTTATGGCCTCTGCTGCAAATTATCAGCTTCCAAGGTTCTTCAGTCACAGCCCAACACCTCTGGCATTGGGGTATGCACTAATTCAGGAGTCGTTCAGTCTCATTTATGTTTACCCTCCGACTCCAAGTCTTCTAAAAAGGATTCTACAAGAATCAGCAACGTTCATTGTAATTTTTCGTTTTTGGCCTTGGTTTCCGAAGGTTTACAGACTAGCAGTTCACCCCCCATGTAATCTACCAGTCTCTTGGAACATGTTGAGCCTAGGCCCATTGTTCATCCGGATCCACAAATGTCTAAAGGTTGGCAGCATGGTTGCTGAGGTCTCCAGACTTAACAGTTAAATATTTAAGCACCTGTTATCCAGACCCTGCTTCATGCCAGGAAGGGATCAACTTCTAAGACCTATTATAGAATTTGGGACACATTTTCTTCATGGGTGAATATACACGAGATCTCAACAGCAACTTTTCTTCAAGGTCTGAGTGCTAGAACCCTTAAAGTTCAGGTGTCAATGTCTGCTATTTCAAGAGTCAAGTGGGCTCAAGATCCCTTGATGATCCAGTTTATTTTTTCTTTCAAGCTTTGGCACATATCTGTCCTTCTGTCAGATCATCTATACTATATCGGGATCTTCCTCTTTTTTGGATTCACAATTTGAACCTTTACGTGAAGTTTCCATGTTTCTTACTCTGAAAACTTTCTGGTGGCCATTACTTCTTTGCAGCGGGTGTCTGAACTACAGGTTATGTCAGTAAGAGACATTTGTGTTTCATCAGGATAAGGTTATTCTCCGAACAGTTCCTGGGTTTCTTCCTAAAGTGGCGTCCGATTTCCATAAGAATCAATACACAGTGCTTTCTTCATGACAGCAGGATTTTCATGGAAATCCATTGTATCATTTAGATATAGTCAGATGTCTTCACATTTACGTGAAAAGAATATATATATATATATATATATATATATATATATATATATATATATATATATATATATATATATATATATATATACACACACACATTCATTCAAGGTCAAGCTCCTTCAAGTACTACTACTACCTCTTTGGATCGTTCAAGAGTTTACTAACAAAAAGGGAAACAGGTACCAGATGGCTTTTAAGGCACATTCTACTAGGGCAGTTTCAACTTATTGGATAATACTCAACAGGCTCCCTTCCCTTTTCCTGGTCCACCTACTTGGCTGGACATCACTAGGAGGAAGGGGTGGTGTGTCTGTGTTACCTTTTATTAGGTAACTAGGGGAGTGGAAGGCTCTGTTCACACCCCTCCGGAGAGGGGGGGTCTCACTGGTAAATATAGAAATTGCCTATATTTTGGCAATGATTTCCAGGTTTTTTTACGGTTACATGATATAAGGGGTGCAGGAGGATATTTTCAGCTAAATCTAAATAAGGACTTTAAGATGACTAAGATGTAGACTGACCATTTTAGTAATTTGAGCTATGTGCTTTGTTTCACTCTCAATATCCCAGCACAAATTAAACTAAAACAAATGAAATACTTGTGCTTCCAGAATCTTAGTTGTAACAGCTAATTTATAATTTGTTGCTGCTGTTATTATTATGAAACACAACAACAAAACACATAGTGAATAAGCATTGCTTCAAAATCACCAACCTGTTTTGTCCTCCCCCAGTGGAGTACTAGGTCGACTTGACCCACAAGAGGATGAGGAGGGGCTTCCCTTCATGTTCTTCTTGTCATATCGAAAGCGTTCAAGGTTAAACGAGCTCATTGCACAGTATCTTTTCAACAGAATTCACTATCAATCTTGAATTGTTTTGCTCTGATAAGAACAAAAATATAGATGTTAGATACATTTCTATTATGATGGGGGAACAAGGCAGCAGGGTTTCAAATAATTAGAATATAAAAACTTTATTTATAAAAATAAATATTTATTTATTAATTTATTTAATTATATTATATTGTTTATATATTATATTGTTTAATTGAATACATTCACGTTTTAGGGACTCAGCAGGTTACGTGGGCTCTAATATGTTCTATGCAGGCAATATAGCAATAAAACCCTTTAATTGTGTGTTTAAAGGGGTTAAAATACAGTTAAAGTCAACTCCAGAGTAGAAATGCACTACTGGCAGCTAGATCAACACATCCAGTGAGCCAATGACAAGAGACAACCAGCTAGCTCCCAGAAGTGCATTGCTGCTCCTGTTAAGTTTATCAGCAAAGGATAACAAGGGAAGAAAGTAAATTTGCAAATACACAGGTAGCCCTCAGTTTACGCCGGGGTTAGGTTCCAGAAGGAATGGTTGTAAATCGAAATTGTTGTAAATTGAAACCCAGTTTATAATGTAAGTCAATGGGAAGTGAGGGAGATAGGTTCCAGGCCCCTCTCAAAATTGTCATAAGTAACACTTAAAGGGACAGTATACTGTAAAATAGTTTTTCCCTTAATGTGTTTACAATTGCTTTTTTTACCAACTGCAGAGTAAAAAATGTATGAAAATTAGCTTTTTAAGGTTTATTTCTGTATATTAAAGCTCTGATTTTGTGTTTTGAAGCCACAGCCTAATAAAATAGGTTGAGCTTGTAGGTATAATCAGATTTCATTACTGCATCACATTGTGCACATATACCTGCTTCTTTATCTTATATCTGTCCTTAAAACAATCACCAATACTTTGAGAGAACAATGGAGAATCAACATTTTATTACCTTATCTCTGCTTTATCACACTGGGAGTGTAATTTCTTCTGCTGGCTGTGTTTACAAAGCTTATCTATAGCTGGTACGCGCGGCCACAAACTTTCAGAATAGGTGGGGATACCACATGCTAAATTAATAATTTCAAATGCCAATATAAGCGTAAAGGAGCTACTTGTAAACAATTTAATACACTCCAGCAGGTAAAGTGGATCATTGTGAACAAATTAAAGGGGAGAACATTTTTGAGTAAACTGTCCCTTTAATACATTATTTTTAAAGCTTTGAAATTAAGACTTTAAATACTAGACAGCATTATAAACCTAATAAAATAATCACACAACACAAAATATATAATTAAACTAAGTTAAATGAACAAAAACATTTGCTAAACCGCATTATAAACCTAATAAAATAATCACACAAAACAGACTTCACTTGCATTTTTCTGCAAACTGTTTTTTTCTATGCATTCCAATCTGGACTGAGTTATAAACAGGAAGATCTTGTTCCTTTGAAATCTGCTCGATAGCTCAGGTCTGGTTAAACTGATTAATTTCAGCTTGCTTGGGTTTGCTGCAACACAAGTGGACAGCTCCACCTACTGGCTATTTTAATAAATGCACTGCTTCTCAATAGCAGTCACATGACTGGAAAAAAAGGTTGTTATTCTGAAACGGTGTAAATTGAACCGTTGTAAAACGAGGGCCACCTGTAGAAGTAAATTAAAAAGTCTATTAAAAGAAGTTTAATTTTTACTTTAACTGCTTTGAAATCATGACTGATTGGGAGGGTGTTAGTTGAATGGAATGTATCTACAATGGAGAACAAAAAACAAAACAAAAAAAAAAACAGAATTTATGCTTACCTGATAAATTACTTTCTCCAACGGTGTGTCCGGTCCACGGCGTCATCCTTACTTGTGGGATATTCTCTTCCCCAACAGGAAATGGCAAAGAGTCCCAGCAAAGCTGGCCATATAGTCCCTCCTAGGCTCCGCCCACCCCAGTCATTCGACCGACAGACAGGAGGAAATATATATAGGAGAAACCATATGGTACCGTGGTGACTGTAGTTAGAGAAAATAATTCATCAGACCTGATTAAAAAACCAGGGCGGGCCGTGGACCGGACACACCGTTGGAGAAAGTAATTTATCAGGTAAGCATAAATTCTGTTTTCTCCAACATTGGTGTGTCCGGTCCACGGCGTCATCCTTATTTGTGGGAACCAATACCAAAGCTTTAGGACACGGATGAAGGGAGGGAGCAAATCAGGTTACCTAAACGGAAGGCACCACGGCTTGCAAAACCTTTCTCCCAAAAATAGCCTCCGAAGAAGCAAAAGTATCAAATTTGTAAAATTTGGCAAAAGTGTGCAGTGAAGACCAAGTCACTGCCTTACATATCTGGTCAACAGAAGCCTCGTTCTTGAAGGCCCATGTGGAAGACACAGCCCTAGTGGAGTGAGCTGTGATTCTTTCAGGAGGCTGCCGTCCGGCAGTCTCATAAGCCAATCGGATGATGCTTTTAAGCCAAAAGGAAAGAGAGGTAGAAGTCGCTTTTTGACCTCTCCTTTTACCAGAATAAACAACAAACAAGGAAGATGTTTGTCTGAAATCTTTTGTAGCCTCCAAATAGAATTTTAGAGCACGGACTACGTCCAAATTGTGTAACAAACGTTCCCTCTTTGAAACTGGATTTGGACACAAAGAAGGTACAACTATCTCCTGGTTAATATTTTTGTTAGAAACAACCTTAGGAAGAAAACCAGGCTTAGTACGCAAAACCACCTTATCTGCATGGAACACCAGATAGGGCGGAGAACACTGCAGAGCAGATAACTCTGAAACTCTTCTAGCAGAAGAAATTGCAACCAAAAACAAAACTTTCCAAGATAGTAACTTAATATCTATGGAATGTAAAGGTTCAAACGGAACCCCTTGAAGAACTGAAAGAACTAGATTTAGACTCCAGGGGGGAGTCAAAGGTCTGTAAACAGGCTTGATCCTAACCAGAGCCTGAACAAATGCTTGAACATCTGGCACAGCTGCCAGTCTTTTGTGTAGTAAGACAGATAAAGCAGAGATCTGTCCCTTTAGAGAACTTGCAGATAATCCTTTCTCCAAACCTTCTTGTAGAAAGGAGAGAATCTTAGGAATTTTTATCTTATTCCATGGGAATCCTTTGGATTCACACCAACAGATATATCTTTTCCATATTTTATGGTAAATCTTTCTAGTTACCGGTTTTCTGGCCTGGACCAGAGTATCTATCACAGAATCTGAAAACCCACGCTTCGATAGAATCAAGCGTTCATCTCCAAGCCGTCAGCTGGAGGGAGATCAGATTTGGATGTTCGAATGGACCCTGAACAAGAAGGTCCTGTCTCAAAGGTAGCTTCCATGGTGGAGCCGATGACATTCACCAGGTCTGCATACCAAGTCCTGCGTGGCCACGCAGGAGCTATCAAGATCACCGAGGCCCTCTCCTGATTGATCCTGGCTACCAGCCTGGGAATGAGAGGAAACGGTGGAAATACATAAGCTAGGTTGAAGGTCCAAGGTGCTACTAGTGCATCTACTAGAGTCGCCTTGGGATCCCTGGATCTGGACCCGTAGCAAGGAACCTTGAAGTTCTGACGAGACGCCATCAGATCCATGTCTGGAATGCCCCATAATTGAGTTATTTGGGCAAAGATCTCCGGATGGAGTTCCCACTCCCCCGGATGGAATGTCTGACGACTCAGAAAAACATAATTTATGTAAGAACTTACCTGATAAATTCATTTCTTTCATATTAACAAGAGTCCATGAGCTAGTGACGTATGGGATATACATTCCTACCAGGAGGGGCAAAGTTTCCCAAACCTTAAAATGCCTATAAATACACCCCTCACCACACCCACAAATCAGTTTAACGAATAGCCAAGAAGTGGGGTGATAAGAAAAAAAGTGCGAAGCATATAAAATAAGGAATTGGAATAATTGTGCTTTATACAAAAAAAATCATAACCACCACAAAAAAGGGTGGGCCTCATGGACTCTTGTTAATATGAAAGAAATGAATTTATCAGGTAAGTTCTTACATAAATTATGTTTTCTTTCATGTAATTAACAAGAGTCCATGAGCTAGTGACGTATGGGATAATGACTACCCAAGATGTGGATCTTTCCACACAAGAGTCACTAGAGAGGGAGGGATAAAATAAAGACAGCCAATTCCTGCTGAAAATAATCCACACCCAAAATAAAGTTTAACGAAAAACATAAGCAGAAGATTCAAACTGAAACCGCTGCCTGAAGAACTTTTCTACCAAAAACTGCTTCAGAAGAAGAAAATACATCAAAATGGTAGAATTTAGTAAAAGTATGCAAAGAGGACCAAGTTGCTGCTTTGCAGATCTGGTCAACCGAAGCTTCATTCCTAAACGCCCAGGAAGTAGATACTGACCTAGTAGAATGAGCTGTAATTCTCTGAGGCGGAATTTTACCCGACTCAACATAGGCAAGATGAATTAAAGATTTCAACCAAGATGCCAAAGAAATGGCAGAAGCTTTCTGGCCTTTCCTAGAACCGGAAAAGATAACAAATAGACTAGAAGTCTTACGGAAAGATTTCGTAGCTTCAACATAATATTTCAAAGCTCTAACAACATCCAAAGAATGCAACGATTTCTCCTTAGAATTCTTAGGATTAGGACATAATGAAGGAACCACAATTTCTCTACTAATGTTGTTGGAATTCACAACTTTAGGTAAAAATTCAAAAGAAGTTCGCAACACCGCCTTATCCTGATGAAAAATCAGAAAAGGATACTCACAAGAAAGAGCAGATAATTCAGAAACTCTTCTAGCAGAAGAGATGGCCAAAAGGAACAAAACTTTCCAAGAAAGTAATTTAATGTCCAATGAATGCATAGGTTCAAACGGAGGAGCTTGAAGAGCTCCCAGAACCAAATTCAAACTCCAAGGAGGAGAAATTGACTTAATGACAGGTTTTATACGAACCAAAGCTTGTACAAAACAATGAATATCAGGAAGAATAGCAATCTTTCTGTGAAAAAGAACAGAAAGAGCGGAGATTTGTCCTTTCAAAGAACTTGCGGACAAACCCTTATCTAAACCAACCTGAAGAAACTGTAAAATTCTCGGTATTCTAAAAGAATGCCAAGAAAAATGATGAGAAAGACACCAAGAAATATAAGTCTTCCAGACTCTATAATATATCTCTCGAGATACAGATTTACGAGCCTGTAACATAGTATTAATCACGGAGTCAGAGAAACCTCTTTGACCAAGAATCAAGCGTTCAATCTCCATACCTTTAAATTTAAGGATTTCAGATCCGGATGGAAAAAAGGACCTTGCGACAGAAGGTCTGGTCTTAACGGAAGAGTCCATGGTTGGCAAGATGCCATCCGGACAAGATCCGCATACCAAAACCTGTGAGGCCATGCCGGAGCTATTAGCAGAACAAACGAGCATTCCCTCAGAATCTTGGAGATTACTCTTGGAAGAAGAACTAGAGGCGGAAAGATATAGGCAGGATGATACTTCCAAGGAAGTGATAATGCATCCACTGCCTCCGCCTGAGGATCCCGGGATCTGGACAGATACCTGGGAAGTTTCTTGTTTAGATGAGAGGCCATCAGATCTATCTCTGGGAGCCCCCACATTTGAACAATCTGAAGAAATACCTCTGGGTGAAGAGACCATTCGCCCGGATGCAACGTTTGGCGACTGAGATAATCCGCTTCCCAATTGTCTACACCTGGGATATGAACCGCAGAGATTAGACAGGAGCTGGATTCCGCCCAAACCAAAATTCGAGATACTTCTTTCATAGCCAGAGGACTGTGAGTCCCTCCTTGATGATTGATGTATGCCACAGTTGTGACATTGTCTGTCTGAAAACAAATGAACGATTCTCTCTTCAGAAGAGGCCAAAACTGAAGAGCTCTGAAAATTGCACGGAGTTCCAAAATATTGATCGGTAATCTCACCTCCTGAGATTCCCAAACTCCTTGTGCCGTCAGAGATCCCCACACAGCTCCCCAACCTGTGAGACTTGCATCTGTTGAAATTACAGTCCAGGTCGGAAGAACAAAAGAAGCCCCCTGAATTAAACGATGGTGATCTGTCCACCACGTTAGAGAGTGTCGAACAATCGGTTTTAAAGATATTAATTGATATATCTTCGTGTAATCCCTGCACCATTGGTTCAGCATACAGAGCTGAAGAGGTCGCATGTGAAAACGAGCAAAGGGGATCGCGTCCGATGCAGCAGTCATAAGACCTAGAATTTCCATGCATAAGGCTACCGAAGGGAATGATTGAGACTGAAGGTTTCGACAAGCTGTAATCAATTTTAGACGTCTCTTGTCTGTTAAAGACAGAGTCATGGACACTGAATCTATCTGGAAACCCAGAAAGGTTACCCTTGTTTGAGGAATCAAAGAACTTTTTGGTAAATTGATCCTCCAACCATGATCTTGAAGAAACAACACAAGTCGATTCGTATGAGACTCTGCTAAATGTAAAGACTGAGCAAGTACCAAGATATCGTCCAAATAAGGAAATACCACAATACCCTGTTCTCTGATTACAGACAGAAGGGCACCGAGAATCTTTGTGAAAATTCTTGGAGCTGTAGCAAGGCCAAACGGTAGAGCCACAAATTGGTAATGCTTGTCTAGAAAAGAGAATCTCAGGAACTGATAATGATCTGGATGAATCGGAATATGCAGATATGCATCCTGTAAATCTATTGTGGACATATAATTCCCTTGCTGAACAAAAGGCAATATAGTCCTTACAGTTACCATCTTGAACGTTGGTATCCTTACATAACGATTCAATAATTTTAGATCCAGAACTGGTCTGAAGGAATTCTCCTTCTTTGGTACAATGAAGAGATTTGAATAAAACCCCATCCCCTGTTCCGGAACTGGAACTGGCATAATTACTCCAGCCAACTCTAGATCTGAAACACAATTCAGAAATGCTTGAGCTTTCACTGGATTTACTGGGACACGGGAAAGAAAAAATCTCTTTGCAGGAGGTCTCATCTTGAAACCAATTCTGTACCCTTCTGAAACAATGTTCTGAAGCCAAAGATTGTGAACAGAATTGATCCAAATTTCTTTGAAAAAACGTAACCTGCCCCCTACCAGCTGAACTGGAATGAGGGCCGTACCTTCATGTGAACTTAGAAGCAGGCTTTGCCTTTCTAGCAGGCTTGGATTTATTCCAGACTGGAGATGGTTTCCAAACTGAAACTGCTCCTGAGGACGAAGGATCAGGCTTTTGTTCTTTGTTGAAACGAAAGGAACGAAAACGATTGTTAGCCCTGTTTTTACCTTTAGATTTTTTATCCTGTGGTAAAAAAGTTCCTTTCCCACCAGTAACAGTTGAAATAATAGAATCCAACTGAGAACCAAATAATTTGTTTCCCTGGAAAGAAATGGAAAGTAGAGTTGATTTAGAAGCCATATCAGCATTCCAAGTCTTAAGCCATAAAGCTCTTCTGGCTAAGATAGCCAGAGACATAAACCTAACATCAACTCTAATAATATCAAAAATGGCATCACAGATAAAATTATTAGCATGCTGGAGAAGAATAATAATATCATGAGAATCACGATTTGTTACTTGTTGCGCTAGAGTTTCCAACCAAAAAGTTGAAGCTGCAGCAACATCAGCCAATGATATAGCAGGTCTAAGAAGAAGATTACCTGAACACAGATAAGCTTTTCTTAGAAAAGATTCAATTTTTCTATCTAAAGGATCCTTAAACGAGGTACCATCTGACGTAGGAATGGTAGTACGTTTAGCAAGGGTAGAAATAGCCCCATCAACTTTAGGGATTTTGTCCCAAAATTCTAACCTGTCAGGCGGAACAGGATATAATTGCTTAAAACGTTTAGAAGGAGTAAATGAATTACCCAATTTATCCCATTCTTTGGAAATTACTGCAGAAATAGCATTAGGAACAGGAAAAACTTCTGGAATAACCGCAGGAGCTTTAAAAACCTTATCTAAACGTATAGAATTAGTATCAAGAGGACTAGAATCCTCTATTTCTAAAGCAATTAGTACTTCTTTAAGTAAAGAGCGAATAAATTCCATCTTAAATAAATATGAAGATTTATCAGCATCAATCTCTGAGATAGAATCCTCTGAACCAGAAGAGTCCAAAGAATCAGAATGATGGTGTTCATTTAAAAATTCATCTGTAGAGAGAGAAGATTTAAAAGACTTTTTACGTTTACTAGAAGGAGAAATAACAGACAAAGCCTTCTTTATGGATTCAGAAACAAAATCTCTTATGTTATCAGGAACATTCTGCACCTTAGATGTTGAGGGAACTGCAACAGGCAATGGTACATTACTAAAGGAAATATTATCTGCTTTAACAAGTTTGTCATGACAATTATTACAAACAACAGCTGGAGGAATAGCTACCAAAAGTTTACAGCAGATACACTTAGCTTTGGTAGATCCAGCAGGCAGTGATTTTCCTGTAGTATCTTCTGGCTCAGATGCAACGTGAGACATCTTGCAATATGTAAGAGAAAAAACAACATATAAAGCAAAATAGATCAAATTCCTTATAAGACAGTTTCAGGAATGGGAAAGAATGCCAAATATCAAGCTTCTAGCAACCAGAAGCAAATGAAAAATGAGACTGAAATAATGGAGACAAAAGCGACGCCCATATTTTTTAGCGCCAAATAAGACGCCCACATTATTTGGCGCCTAAATGCTTTTGGCGCCAAAAATGACGCCACATCCGGAACGCCGACATTTTTGGCGCAAAATAACGTCAAAAAATGACGCAACTTCCGGCGACACGTATGACGCCGGAAACGGAAAAGAATTTTTGCGCCAAAAAAGTCCGCGCCAAGAATGACACAATAAAATGAAGCATTTTCAGCCCCCGCGAGCCTAACAGCCCACAGGGAAAAAATTCAAATTGAGGTAAGAAAAATATGATAATTCAATGCATAATCCCAAATATGAAACTGACTGTCTGAAAATAAGGAAAGTTGAACATTCTGAGTCAAGGCAAATAAATGTTTGAATACATATATTTAGAACTTTATAAATAAAGTGCCCAACCATAGCTTAGAGTGTCACAGAAAATAAGACTTACTTACCCCAGGACACTCATCTACATGTTTGTAGAAAGCCAAACCAGTACTGAAACGAGAATCAGTAGAGGTAATGGTAAATATAAGAGTATATCGTCGATCTGAAAAGGGAGGTAAGAGATGAATCTCTACGACCGATAACAGAGAACCTTATGAAATAGACCCCGTAGAAGGAGATCACTGCATTCAATAGGCAATACTCTCTTCACATCCCTCTGACATTCACTGCACGCTGAGAGGAAAACCGGGCTCCAACTTGCTGCGGAGCGCATATCAACGTAGAATCTAGCACAAACTTACTTCACCACCTCCCTTGGAGGCAAAGTTTGTAAAACTGATTTGTGGGTGTGGTGAGGGGTGTATTTATAGGCATTTTAAGGTTTGGGAAACTTTGCCCCTCCTGGTAGGAATGTATATCCCGTACGTCACTAGCTCATGGACTCTTGTTAATTACATGAAAGAAATCCGCCTCCCAGTTTTCCACACCTGGGATGTGGATCGCAGACAGGTGGCAGGAGTGATCCTCCGCCCATTGAATTATTTTGGTCACTTCTTTCATCGCCAGGGAACTCCTTGTTTCCCCCCTGAAGATTGGAATAAAATCCCATTCCTTGTTCCTTTATTGGAACTGGGTGTATCACTCCCATCTTTAACAGGTCTTCTACACAATGTAAGAATGCCTGTCTCTTTATTTGGTTTGAGGATAAGTGAGACATGTGGAACCTTCTCCTTGGGGGTAGTTCCTTGAATTCCAGGAGATAACCTTGAGAAACTATTTCTAGCGCCCAGGGATCCTGAACATCTCTTGCCCAAGCCTGAGCAAAGAGAGAGAGTCTGCCCCCCACTAGATCCGGTCCCGGATCGGGGGCTACTCCTTCATGCTGTTTTGTTAGCAGCGGCAGGCTTCTTGGCCTGCTTACCCTTGTTCCAGCCTTGCATCGGTTTCCAGGCTGGTTTGGGTTGTGAGGCATTACCCTCTTGCTTAGAGGATGCAGAATTATAGGCCGGTCCGTTCCTGAAATTGCGAAAGGAACGAAAACTAGACTTATTTTTAGCCTTGAAAGACCCATCTTGTGGAAGGGCGTGGCCCTTTCCCCCAGTGATGTCTGAAATAATCTCTTTCAATTCTGGTCCAAATAGAGTTTTACCTTTGAAAGGGATGTTAAGCAATTTTGTCTTGGATGACACATCCGCTGACCAAGACTTTAGCCAAAGCGCTCTGTGCGCCACGATAGCAAACCCTGAATTTTTCGCCGCTAATCTAGCTAATTGCAAAGCGGCATCTAAAATAAAAGAGTTAGCCAATTTAAGTGCGTGAACTCTGTCCATAACCTCCTCATATGGAGTCTCTCTACTGAGCGACTTTTCTAGTTCCTCGAACCAGAACCACGCTGCTGTAGTGACAGGAACAATGCATGAAATTGGTTGTAGAAGGTAACCTTGCTGTACAAAAATCTTTTTAAGCAAACCTTCCAATTTTTTATCCATAGGATCTTTGAAAGCACAACTATCTTCGATAGTAATAGTAGTGCGTTTGTTTAGAGTAGAAACTGCCCCCTCGACCTTAGGGACTGTCTGCCATAAGTCCTTTCTGGGGTCGACCATAGGAAATAATTTCTTAAATATAGGGGGGGGGACAAAAGGTATGCCGGGCTTTTCCCACTCCTTATTTACTATGTCCGCCACCCGCTTGGGTATAGGAAAAGCGTCGGGGTGCACCGGAACCTCTAGGAACTTGTTCATCTTGCATAATTTCTCTGGAATGACCAAGTTGTCACAATCATCCAAAATAGATAACACCTCCTTAAGCAGTGCGCGGAGATGTTCTAATTTATATTTAAATGTCACAACATCAGGTTCAGCTTGTTGAGAAATTTTTCCTGAATCTGAAATTTCTCCATCTGACAAAACCTCCCTCATGGCCCCTTCAGATTGGTGTGAGGGTATGACAGAACAATTATCATCAGCGCCCTCCTGCTCTTCAGTGTTTAAAACAGAGCAATCACACTTTCTCTGATAAGCAGGCATTTTGGATAAAATATTTGCTATGGAGTTATCCATTACAGCCGTTAATTGTTGCATGGTAATAAGCATTGGCGCACTAGATGTACTAGGGGACTCCTGCGTGGGCAAAACTGGTGTAGACACAGTAGGAGATGATGTAGTATCATGTTTACTCCCCTCATCTGAGGAATCATCTTGGGCAATTTCATTATCTGTGGCAGTACTGTCCTTACTTTGTTTGGACGCTATGGCACAATTATCACATAAATTCAAATGGGGAGACACATTGGCTTTCATACATATAGAACATAGCTTATCTGAAGGTACAGACATGTTAAACAGGCTTAAACTTGTCAACAGAGCACAAAAAAAGTTTTAAAACAAAACCGTTACTGTCTCTTTAAATTTTAAACAGAAAACACTTTATTACTGAATATGTGAAAAAGTATGAAGGAATTGTTCAAAAATTACCAAAATGTCTTAAAGCATTAATAGTATTGCAGACCAAATTTCAGAGCTTTAACCCTTAAAATAACGGAACCGGAGCCGTTTATAAATTTAACCCCTATACAGTCCCAGCTATAGTCTTTGCTGAGACCCAACCAAGCCCAGAGGGGAATACGATACCAATTGACGCCTTCTAGAAGCTTTTCCAGCAATTTTTAGATCCTCACACATGCATCTGCATGCCCTGCTCTCAAAAAAACAACTGCGCAGTAATGGGGCAAAAAACATAATTTATGCTTACCTGATAAATTCCTTTCTCCTGTAGTGTAGTCAGTCCACGGGTCATCTATTACTTATGGGATTATATCTCCTCCCTAACAGGAAGTGCAGGAGGATCACCCAAGCAGAGCTGCTATATAGCTCCTCCCCTCTACGTCATACCCAGTCATTCGACCGAAACCAAACGAGAAAGGAGAAACTATAGGGTGCAGTGGTGACTGGAGTTTAATTTAAAATTTAGACCTGCCGTAAAAACAGGGCGGGCCGTGGACTGACTACACTACAGGAGAAAGGAATTTATCAGGTAAGCATAAATTATGTTTTCTCCTGTTAAGTGTCAGTCAACGGGTCATCCATTACTTATGGGATACCAATACCAAAGCTAAAAGTACACGGATGACGGGAGGGACAGGCAGGACCTTACACGGAAGGAACCACTGCCTGAAGAACCTTTCTCCCAAAAACAGCCTCCGAAGAAGCAAAAGTGTCAAATTTGTAAAATTTTGAAAAGGTGTGAAGTGAAGACCAAGTTGCAGCCTTGCAAATCTGTTCAGAGGCCTCATTTTTAAAGGCCCAAGTGGAAGCCACAGCTCTGGTAGAATGAGCCGTAATTCTTTCAGGAGGCTGCTGTCCAGCAGTCTCATAGGCTAAACGTATTATGCTACGAAGCCAGAAGGAGAGAGAGAGGTAGCCGAAGCCTTTTGACCTCTCCTCTGTCCAGAATAAACGACAAACAGGGAAGAGGTTTGTCGAAAATCTTTAGTTGCCTGTAAATAGAATTTCAAGGCACGGACGACGTCCAGATTGTGCAGAAGTCGCTCCTTCTTTGAGGAAGGATTAGGGCACAATGAAGGAACAACAATCTCTTGATTGATATTCCTGTTAGTGACTACCTTAGGTAAGAACCCAGGTTTAGTACACAGAACTACCTTGTCTGAATGAAAAATCAGATAAGGAGAATCACAATGTAAGGCTGATAACTCAGAGACTCTTCGAGCCGAGGAAATAGCCATTAGAAACAGAACTTTCCAAGATAACAGCTTGATATCAATGGAATGAAGGGGTTCAAACGGAACACCCTGCAAAACGTTAAGAACTAAGTTTAAACTCCATGGCGGAGCAACAGATTTAAACACAGGCTTAATCCTGGCCAAAGCCTGACAAAAGGCCTGAACGTCTGGAACTTCTGACAGACGCTTGTGTAAAAGAATGGACAGAGCTGAGATCTGTCCCTTTAACGAACTAGCAGATAAACCCTTTTCTAAACCTTCTTGTAGAAAAAGACAATATCCTAGGAATCCTAACCTTACTCCATGAGTAACTCTTGGATTCGCACCAATGTAAGTATTTACGCCATATTTTATGGTAAATTTTCCTGGTAACAGGTTTCCTAGCCTGTATCAAGGTATCAATCACTGACTCCGAGAATCCACGCTTTGATAGGATCAAACGTTCAATCTCCATGCAGTCAGCCTCAGAGAAATTAGATTTGGATGTTTGAAAGGACCCTGAACCAGAAGGTCCTGTCTCAGAGGCAGAGACCATGGTGGACAGGACGACATGTCCACTAGATCTGCATACCAGGTCCTGCGTGGCCACGCAGGCGCTATTAGAATCACCGATGCTCTCTCCTGTTTGATCCTGGCAATCAGTCGAGGAAGTATCGGGAAGGGTGGAAACACATAAGCCATGTGGAAGACCCAAGGTGCTGTCAGAGCATCTATCAGAACCGCTCCCGGGTCCCTGGACCTGGATCCGTAACAAGGAAGCTTGGCGTTCTGGCGAGACGCCATGAGATCCAGATCTGGTTTGCCCCAATGCCGAAGCAGTTGTGCAAATACATCCGGGTGAAGTTCCCACTCCCCCGGATGAAAACTCTGGCGACTTAGGAAATCCACCTCCCAGTTCTCCACGCCTGGGATGTGGATCGCTGACAGGTGGCAAGAGTGAGACTCTGCCCAGCGAATTATCTTTGAGACTTCCATCATCGCTAGGGAACTCCTTGTCCCTCCCTGATGATTGATGTAAGCCACAGTCGTGATGTTGTCCGACTGAAACCTGATGAACCTCAGAGTTACTAGTTGAGGCCAAGCCAGAAGAGCATTGAGAACTGCTCTTAATTCCAGAATGTTTATTGGAAGGAGACTCTCCTCCTGAGACCATGATCCCTGAGCCTTCAGGGAATTCCAGACAGCGCCCCAACCTAGTAGGCTGGCGTCTGTTGTTACTATCGTCCAGTCTGGCCTGCTGAAGGGCATCCCCCTGGACAGATGTGGCCGAGAAAGCCACCATAGAAGAGAATCTCTGGTCTCTTGATCTAGATTCAGCATAGGGGACAAATCTGAGTAATCCCCATTCCACTGACTTAGCATGCACAATTGTAGTGGTCTGAGATGCAGGCGTGCAAAAGGTACTATTGTCCATTGCCGCTACCATTAAGCCGATTACCTCCATGCATTGAGCCATTGACGGGTGTTGAATGGAATGAAGGACACGGCAAGCATTTAGAAGTTTTGTTAACCTGTCTTCTGTCAGGTAAATTTTCATTTCTACAGAATCTATAAGAGTCCCCAAGAAGGGAACTCTTGTGAGTGGCAATAGAGAACTCTTTTCTACGTTCACCTTCCACCCATGCGACCTTAGAAATGCCAGAACCAACTCTGTATGAGACTTGGCAGTCTGGAAACTTGACGCTTGTATCAGAATGTCGTCTAGGTACGGAGCTACCGAAATTCCTCGCGGTCTTAGTACCGCCAGAAGAGAGCCCAGAACCTTTGTAAAGATTCTTGGAGCCGTGGCTAACCCGAAGGGAAGAGCTACAAACTGGTAATGCCTGTTTAGGAAGGCAAACCTTAGGTACCGATAATGATCCTTGTGAATCGGTATGTGAAGGTAGGCATCCTTTAAATCCACTGTGGTCATGTATTGACCCCTTTGGATCATAGGTAAGATTGTCCGAATAGTTTCCATTTTGAACGATGGAACTCTTAGGAATTTGTTTAGGATCTTTAAGTCCAAAATTGGTCTGAAGGTTCCCTCTTTTTTGGGAACCACAAACAGATTTGAGTAAAACCCTTGTCCGTGTTCCGACCGCGGAACTGGATGGATCACTCCCATTAATAAAAGGTCTTGTACACAGCGTAGAAACGCTTCTCTCTTTAACTGGTTTGCTGACAACCTTGAAAGATGAAATCTCCCTTTTGGAGGAGAAGCTTTGAAGTCCAGAAGATATCCCTGAGATATGATCTCTAACGCCCAGGGATCCTGGACATCTCTTGCCCAAGTCTGGGCGAAGAGAGAAAGTCTGCCCCCCACTAGATCCGTTTCCGGATCGGGGGCCCTCACTTCATGCTGTCTTAGGGGCAGCAGCAGGTTTTCTGGCCTGCTTGCCCTTGTTCCAGGACTGGTTAGGTTTCCAGCCCTGTCTGTAGCGAGCAACAGTTCCTTCCTGCTTTGGAGCTGAGGAAGTTGATGCTGCTCCTGCCTTGAAGTTACGAAAGGCACGAAAATTAGACTGTCTAGCCCTTGGTTTGGCTCTGTCTTGAGGCAGGGCATGACCCTTACCTCCAGTAATGTCAGCGATAATTTCTTTCAAACCGGGCCCGAATAATGTCTGCCCTTTGAAAGGTATGTTAAGCAATTTAGATTTAGAAGTCACATCGGCTGACCAAGATTTAAGCCACAGCGCTCTGCACGCTTGAATGGCGAATCCTGAATTCTTAGCCGTAAGTTTAGTTAAGTGTACTACGGCATCGGAAATAAATGAATTAGCTAGCTTAAGGACTCTAAGCTTGTCTGTAATCTCATCCAATGTAACTGAGTTAATGGTCTCTTCCAGAGACTCAAACCAGAATGCTGCCGCAGCCGTGACAGGCGCAATGCATGCAAGGGGTTGTAATATAAAACCTTGTTGAACAAACATTTTCTTAAGGTAACCCTCTAACTTTTTATCCATTGGATCTGAAAAAGCACAGCTATCCTCCACCGGGATAGTGGTGCGTTTAGCCAGAGTAGAAACTGCTCCCTCCACCTTAGGGACCGTCTGCCATAAGTCCCGTGTGGTGGCGTCTATTGGAAACATTTTTCTATATATAGGAGGGGGAGAAAAGGGCACACCAGGTCTATCCCACTCCTTGTTAATAATTTCTGTAAGCCTTTTAGGAATAGGAAAAACGTCAGTACACGTCGGTACCGCAAAATATTTATCCAGCCTACACATTTTCTCTGGAATTGCAACCGTGTTACAATCATTCAGAGCCGCTAATACCTCCCCTAGCAATACACGGAGGTTCTCAAGCTTAAATTTAAAATTTGAAATGTCTGAGTCCAGTTTACTTGGATCAGATCCGTCACCCACAGAATGAAGCTCTCCGTCCTCATGTTCTGCAAATTGTGACGCAGTATCAGACATGGCTCTAATATTATCAGCGCACTCTGTTCTCACCCCAGAGTGGTCGCGTTTACCCCTAATTTCTGGCAATTTAGATAATACTTCAGTCATAACATTAGCCATGTCTTGCAAAGTGATTTGTATGGGCCGCCCTGATGTACTTGGCGCCACAATATCACGCACCTCCTGAGCGGGAGACGAAGGTACTGACACGTGAGGAGAGTTAGTCGGCATAACTTCCCCCTCGTTGTCTGGTGAAATTTTCTTTACATGTACACTTTTATTTAAAGTAGCATCAATGCAATTAGTACACAAATTTCTATTGGGCTCCACATTGGCCTTTAAACATATTGCACAAAGAGTTTCCTCTGTGTCAGACATGTTTAACAGACTAGCAATGAAACTAGCAAGCTTGGAAAATACTTTTGAAATAAATTTACAAGCAATATAAAAAACGTTACTGTGCCTTTAAGAAGCACCAATAAACTGTCACAGTTGAAATCACAATGAACCAAATTTGTTATAGCAACCAAATTTTCACAGTAAAAGCATTAAGTTAGCAAAGGATTGCACCCACCAGCAAATGGATGATTAACCCCTTAATACCCAAAAAACTGATAACAGAATATAAACGTTTTATCACAGTCAAAAGCACAGTCTCACAGGTCTGCTGTGAGTGATTACCTCCCTCAAAACTAGTTTTGGAGACCCCTGGGCTCTGTAGAGACGTCCTGGATCATGGAGGAAGGAATAGGAAGACTGTGACTGAATTCTTACTGCGCAAGAAAGCGCCAAAATAGGCCCCTCCCACTCATATTATAACAGTGGGGAAGCTCAGTAAACTGAATTTATTCATAAATAAACGACAGCCATGTGGAAAAATAATGCCCAAAAAATTTTATCACCAAGTACCTCAGAAAAAAAAACGATTAACATGCCAGTAAAACGTTTTAAAATAAAGTTATTAAATGATACTAATAAGCCTGCTGCTAGTCGCTTTCACTGCAGTGGGGGCTCAAATATAAGTTAAATGTATACAGTATTTTCTTAGTGAAGTTCCATTCCCCAGAAATACCTCAGTGTAACATACATACATATCAGCCTGATACCAGTCGCTACTACTGCATTTAAGGCTGCACTTACATTATATGGATATTAGCAGTATTTTCTCAGTCAATTCCATTCCTTAGAAAATAATATACTGCAACATACCTCCTTGCAGGTGAACCCTGCCCGCTGTCCCCTGTTCTGAAGTTACCTCACTCCTCAGAATGGCCTAGAACAGCAAATGGATCTTAGTTACGACCGCTAAGATCATACACAAACTCAGGTAGATTCTTCTTCTAATGCTGCCTGAGAAAAAAAACAACACACTCCGGTGCTGTTTAAAATAACAAACTTTTGATTGAAGATATAAAAAACTAATTTAAATAACCACAGTCCTCTCACACGTCCTATCTATTAGTTAGGTGCAAGAGAATGACTGGGTATGACGTAGAGGGGAGGAGCTATATAGCAGCTCTGCTTGGGTGATCCTCTTGCACTTCCTGTTAGGGAGGAGATATAATCCCATAAGTAATGGATGACCCGTGGACTGACTACACTTAACAGGAGAAATGAGGCTCAGTCTATAACTAGGAAGGCCCCCTGACTGGAAAAGGTGTCTAACACAGTGCCTGCCGTTTAATAAACGTTCCCCAAGTTTATAAATGCAAATTGTCAGCATAAATATGAATAAAATGCCCAAATAAAGCAATCGATTTAGCCCATAAAAATGTCTACCAGTTTTTTAGCCCATAATAAGCCCTTTATTCTGTTTGTTTGACTAAGAAAATGGCTTACCGGTCCCCATGAGGGGAAATGACAGCCTTCCAGCATTACATCGTCTTGTTAGAAATATGGCTAGTCATACCTTAAGCAGAAAAGTCTGCTAACTGCTTCCCCCAACTGAAGTTACTTCATCACAACAGTCCTATGTGGAAACAGCAATCTATTTTAGTTACTGTCTGCTAAAATCATCTTCCTCTCACAAACAGAAATCTTCATCCTTTTCTGTTTCAGAGTAAATAGTACATACCAGCACTATTTTAAAATAACAAACACTTGATAGAAGAATAAAAACTACATTTAAACACCAAAAAAACTCTTAACCATCTCCGTGGAGATGTTGCCTGTGCAACGGCAAAGAGAATGACTGGGGTGGGCGGAGCCTAGGAGGGACTATATGGCCAGCTTTGCTGGGACTCTTTGCCATTTCCTGTTGGGGAAGAGAATATCCCACAAGTAAGGATGACGCCGTGGACCGGACACACCAATGTTGGAGAAAAAAACAATTTTAATGATAGTATGACATTAAGTCAGCATATCAATACAGCTAAATTACCTGCCCATAAACCTATATTTGAAAGAGGAACAAAAATCCACACAATTAAACAAAGCACTTTCTTTGCAGACTTTCAATGCAATTCAATAAACCAATCTGCACTCAGATTTATAACATGCCTGGATGTTTCTGCACACAAATGGTAGAAATAAGTCACATCCCTACCACAGACTACTCTCTCCACCTTTCAATAGGTTTTATGTAATTTTATACACTTCAAAATTAAAGGGACAGTGTACTGTAAAATTGGATCCCCTTAAAGGGTGTCCAATGACTTGTTATACCAACAGCATAGTAAAAATGTATGATAATTTGCTAATTTAGGTTTATTGTTTTATATAAAATAGCTAGTTGAGCATGCAGGTCCCCTTTTATCTTTTTCCATACACACATACTGTGCTTCCTTATCTTCTCTCTGTCTGTATAGAGCAGCCCACTTGTCAGTCTGACAATATATTGAAGGGGGAAAAAAAAAAAAGTGGGTTAACCCTCTCTGTGCTGATGAGTGTCGAAAGTCTACCATAGGAAACAATAGGGTTCACAATTTCAGCAAAAGTCGGCCAATATCATCCCATGAATGCCTAGATATTTGTTGTTATGTCTGCAATCTACCATGATAATAAAAAATAAAATCCTATTAAACCTATAGGAGCTGTGGGGATACATGTAGATACTAATGAGATTATATATATATATATATATATATATATATATATATATATTTATTAATTATTGTATAATACAATACTAGGTATTTTAAGTATTGTGTTTTTAAAAAGGTTAAGCTTTTCTTTTAGTGCGTTTTATTTTTTTAAGTTTATTTTTCGTGATATCAATATGCTCTAATAGACATTTGTGACTATAATTTTACATAACTGCATTATGCTTAAAGAGACACTAAACCCACATTTTTTCCTTTCACGATTCAGAAATAGCATACAATTTTAAGCACCTTTCTAATGTTCTATTATAAATTTTTCTTGGTTCTCTTGCTATCTTTATTTGAAAAAAATGGACTCTAAGCTAAGGAGCCGGCCCATTTTTGTTTCAACACCTGGGTTGCGCTTGCTAATTGGTGGCTAAAATGTACCCAACAATCAACAAGCGCTATCCAGGGTGCTGAACCAAAATTGGCCCAGCTTTTTAGCTTAGATTCATGCTTTTTCAAATATTAATAGCAAGAGAACGAAGAAAATGATAGGAGTAAATTAGAAAGTTGCTTAAAATTGCATGCTCTATCTGAATCATGAAAGAAAAAAAATTGGGTTTAGTAAAAGTAAAGAAATGCACTTACGTAAACTGTAAAGAAGTGGATACAGTCTATGATATAATATCTAAAAAAAAATACAATCGCCTGAAAAATAAAATATTACATGCAACAAACAAGTATAATAAACACAAATAAAAAAATCCCACCAGATGTAATCCACTACATCGATCCTTGCAATGAAAAAATAAAATAAAAATCCAGAATAGGGAGAAAAAAAAAAGAAAAAAAAAAAAGGCTCCTCTTCATGTCTCCGGCAACACACTGAATTTGTTGTCAGTTTCCCTTTTTTGTAGGGGGTGTTCTGGCAATTCTATGGATTCTAGGATTTCTATTTTTTTTATTTTAATTTGGGCCAATAGTATTTTTTTTAAGCCAATTTAAAAAAACAAACACACAACTTTCTACTGGCCAATTTGAAAGTTTTAACCCCTTCAGGATGGACCGATCCATCCAAGTTCCAGTTTTAAACAAAAAATAAGAAAATTAAAGCACTGCAATCATGTGCTTCAAAAACGGCGATGATTGGCTCCTACTATAGCTCTAAGTGATGCGCTCAATACAAATGGATCCAAGACTATTTGTTTTAGGGGGATCCAATATTTAATAACAAAATTACAGACATGTTAAAAACAAAGTCCTTGCAAAATAAAAAGGAAATAAAGATCCGTCACTCTGGGGTCCCAGCGGCTATCAACAGGCAACACTTTCAGACCTCCCTCCTAGATTGATATCAAAAGGGTCCGGTGCAACTTGATTTTAATATGCCTGCCCCTCACAAAGGCACAAGAAGGGGCAGGCATATTAAAGGGATACTGAACCCACATTTTTTCTCTTGATATCTTTATTTGAAAAAGCAGGCATGTACGCTTACGAGCCGGTCCATTTTTTTCCATTTTTGGTTCAGAACACTGGGTAGCACTTGCTGATTGGTTGGTACATTTAGCCACCAATCAGCAAACTGTATCTAGATGCTGAACTAAAGATGGGCCGGCTCGTAAGCGTACATTTATGCTTTTTCAAATAGATACCAAGAGAACGAAGAAAAATTGATAATAGGAGTAAATGAGAAAGTTGCTTAAAATTGCATGCTCTATCTGAATCATGAAAGAAAGAAAAAATTGGGTTCAGTATCCCTTTAAAATCAAGTTGCACTGGACCCTTTTGATATGAATCTAGGAAGGAGGTCTGAAAGTGTTGCCTGTTGATAGCCGCTGGGACCCCAGAGTGACAGACATTTATTGCTTTTTTTAATTTTGCAAGGACTTTTGCTTTTTTTAACCTTTTAACGCCGTTATGCCGTTCTATTCCGTCATAATTACACTGGGCTTTAAAGCCGTTATGACGGAATAGAACGTCATAACAAACTGCTGTCCTGAAGCCTTCTGTGCTTCTAGGACTTGATCGCGGTCTGGAGGGCGTTCCTAGGGTTGTAGGGACGCCCCCCAGATGCGATCCAATAATTGAAATCTCGCGATCGTATGCACGATCGCGTAGTTTAAATTTGTCTACATCGGAACAGGTGTTCCGATGTAGACACTTTCACCCTGTCACTAAAGGGTTAAAGAATCTTTGTTTTTAACATGTCTGTATTTTTGTTATTAATTATTAGATCCCCCTACAACCAATACAGTTTTGGATCCATTTGTACTGAGTGCATCACTTGGAGCTATAGTAGCTCAAAATCATGTGAGTAGTTTTCCTATTGTGCGCAAAGGGATATTCTCATACTGTTTAACACTATGAAAGTTTCTCTCACCTTTTGAATATTATCCCATGACCAAATAATGCACAGTGTTGTATGGTATTATTTGCTTCTTTTTACACTTTTATTATACAGTGTTATAATTTTACTATACACTGTTATGGTTTGTTTTTTGTTTTCTTTATCCTTCTATGATTTTTTGGGGGTTTTCCACGCAAGGATCGATGTGGATTACATTTGATGAAGACTTCTGATGGTGAGAATTGTTTGTTTTGTTTACTGCTGTTTGTGTTTGTTTATTGTTGTATTTTGATGTAATGTTTTATGCTTTTTTATTTGTTGCTAGGTTACTTGTAATGGTTGGGTATTTTTGGGTAAAGGGTTTATTTTCTTTTGTTTGTAGTGGCCTTAGGTTACATTAGCGGTTATGGCGCTTAAAGGGTTAATAATGTAGAGGAAACATGTTGGGCTTGCCCCAAAATCACCCTCATTTGGCAGAAGACCTTTCACTATATCATGTATTCCCATTACATTTTCACCAAGTATAGGACTCTTCTACATACAATTACATGTGTAATTTGTATATTCTTTTATCTACATCTTCCACTTCTATTGTTCTCTTTACATACTACCTAAGCCCCTACCTCTCCCGCAGAAACTATTTTGCATCTATTTATTCTTGGCTGTGAAGCTGACCCTGGCTCGGTTGTAGTTAAAACAAACTCCACCAACCTGGGAACAAGTGGTCAACATCTTAGGATACGTCAAATCAATGGAATCATATGTCTCGAGTGCATAATACTGAGGACCTCCTCGATTATGAAGCAATATTTATTTCCTGCTTTAAATGTGAAAATTGATATACGAATGTAATGCATGTATAATTTGTATATTCTTATATCTACACCTTGCACTTCTATTGTTCTTTTTACACCATACATTGTTATAATAAAATAGAGGCTCCTTTGGTTCTCCTTCCATACGAGACATAGACAAGATGTTAAATATATTTTGCGCTGTTTACATAGATGTTTCTCAAAGCAAAATTGTATATCATATCATTTTTGGATAACCTTTGTGTTTAAACACCTCAAAAATAAAGTGTACAGGGGTTATTGATCTTAAGAGGTTAATAGATTAGAGGGGTTATATTGCATTTGGGGTTAAAAGGGACAGTCTACACCAGAATTTTTATTGTTTTAAAAGATAGATAATCCCTTTATTACCCATTTCCCAGTTTTGCATAACCAACACAGTTATATTAATATACTTTTAACCTCTGTGATTATCTTGTATCTAAGGCTCTGCAATCAGTTCTTTTGACAGACTTGCAGTTTAGCCAATCAGTGCCTGCTCCCAGATAACTTCACGTGCATGAGCACAGTGTTCTCTATATGAAAAACATGAACTAACACCCTCTAGTGGTGAAAAACTGTTAAAATGCATTCTGAAAAGGAGGTGGCCTTCAAGGTCTAAGAAATTAGCATATGAACCTCCTAGGTTAAGCTTTCAACTAAGAATACCAAGAGAACAAAGCAAATTTGGTGATAAAAGTAAATTGGAAAATTGTTTAAGATTACATGCAGTATCTGAATCATGAAAGTTTATTTTGGACTACTGTCTCTTTAAGGCGCTTAAAGGGACATAATACTCGTATGCTAGATCACTTGAAACTGATGCAGTATAACTGTAAAAAGCTGACAGGAAAACATCACCTGAGCATCTCTATGTTAAAAAGGAAGATATTTTACCTCACAATCTCCTCAACTCAGCAGAGTAAGTTCTGAGTAAAAAGTAATACTCAGCTGCAGCCCAGCTGCAGGTAAAAAAAAAAAAAAAAAAAGACATGAACAGCAGCCAATCAGCATCAGCAGTGCTGAGGTCATGAACTCTTTTACTGTGATCTCATGAGTTCACATTGTAAACTTCCTTTAAACTGAATAGGGAAATAACATGAGAATGCACAAGGCTCAACCCCTAAGCTGTCCCAGGACAGACAGACACACTAATAAGCTGCTTAGAAATCCTTTACAATGGGAGGTGGCTACTGAGAAACTTTTGCGGTAAAATATCTTTCTTTTTTTTACATAGAGATGTTCAGGTGATATTGTCTAGTCAGCTTTTTACAGCTATACTGCATCACTTTCAAGTGTTTAAACATTTGGGTATTATGGCCCTTTAAAGGGCTAATAGCGTAGAGGGGAAAGGTTTCATTTGGGGTTTTGGTGCTTAAAGGGATATAAAATTGAAATATACATGGGTTTAATTAGAAACAGAAGCGCTTTTACTAGAAACATTTCTGCTAATGAAAGTATATTGTAAAAGTTATTTGTTTTTCTGCGGCATATGCACATATCCCGTGAGGGCTGTGCGCCAGTACTCAAACACCATGCCTGCTGTTGTGCATTTATTCTGTAAAGACATAATGTGTCATACAAGAAGCCACTGCGAAGATGTGGTTTTTGAATACTGATGCACGGGCCCTCAAGGGATAGGTACTACGTTTCACTAGAGGCATTTTTGCTAATGGAAGTACAGTATATTGCAAAAATCCTACTTAAAATTGAAATGCACATTTCAATTTTGGCCTTTCTATACCTTTAAGGGGTTCATAGTGTAGGACTGGAAAGCGGGTTCATTGGATTGTTCTTTTTATATTAAAATAATAAAGAACAAATGTATTTAAACTTTTCATTAATGCATTCTTTTAATTATTTCAGGCTGCAGTTAGTTTATTCGGTGGTGACCGAATGCACAAAATAGGCAATGTACATGTGCGATGTATAAAAAAGGATCATTTACATCAGGGGTCGACAAATCCGTTTAAGATTTAGGAGCCAGACAGTGGTATTTGTATATAGATATATGGAGAATAACCCAAATTTTAGGAGCCAGGGGTAAAATTCTAGGAGCCAGTGGTTCCCAGGCTCCTGTGTTTGTCGAGCCCTGATTTACATTACATCTGGTGGCAATGCTGCTTTTAATATAAAATCGCCACACACTGAGATGTATAGTAAGACACCACTCTGGAAAACTGCCTTAAAACAAGGATTTCAGCTCTTTTGAAAATTAGTCAGATATTATGAGAGCAGTGTTCTCCCCAGGAACTTTTTAGCAGGTGAACCATCCGGCTAATTTTACTGACCAACTGGCTAAAAAAAATTTAGCCAATATTAAGCAAAATGAGCTAATATTAAAATTTTATTGCACAAATTATCAAATACATTTAAATAATTGTTAAATTATGCAATTCATTTGTGCTTTGGATTGCAGAAAATTACATAATTTTAGAAAATTGTTCAATGCACCCAACCAGCTACTTCATAATGCCCCCCAGCTGGCAAAATTTTCTGTGGAGAACACTAGAGAAGCAGGCATCCTTTCTTATTTTTAAGAAATTAATGCAGATACTCTAAACATATATATATATATATATTTCATAAGGAAGCAGCCTTCAGTAATCAGGTCAGAGTGTGAAAGTACATCATAGCTAAATAATGCCCTATACAAAGACAGGAACAGACTTTCACTTACTTAGTTCTACAGACAACCCTGCTTAATGTTAAAGGCTATATATAAAACCGGCAGCTTCTGATACAGAAGAGCAAGTACCGGGCAGCCCCTCTTCACCTCCACAGTGTAGAAAAGCAAGATAGCTTATGGAGCCCAATTTAACCCCACAGCTGACAAAAAGCACTACAGTACAATGTGTTGGAATACACTGCAATCCTCTTCTTTAGACAAGGGATTAAATTGTGCTGAGAATGCTATGCTGTACTTCTAGCAGGGGTGTCTTATGGCCTAGGCCAACAAGGCCGGTGCCAAGGGCAGCAGATTTGGGAGGGGTAGCACATCTGCCCCATCTTCTCTTTAAAAGCCAGCACACAGTACAGTGAGCGATTAAGTGCAGGCTTTTACAGAGAAGACAAGGAACGTGCACTGATTAAGGTCGTTCTTCACATGCAGTACTCCTTTAAACCGTTGCTTCATTTAGAGCCGTCTATTTTTTGCAGTGGAAGCGTTCTTGGTGAGAAACTTGACCAGGAATATGATTACAAGGTGAGGCTGGAGGAGAAGACCTTGTGCCGATATGCTGCCTCCCCTTGTCAGCTGTGGTGGGTCTGCGAGCGCAGTGCATACTGCAGGTCTTAGTAACTAACCGACTGGATGCGTCTGTGCACTGCTTAGATCAGCTTGTGATGTCTAATCAAACTCTGATCACTAATATATGTTAGCTACTAATAACTAGCTTTCTCTGCATTCATGAACCCACAGAGTAAATAGTAAACAGACACTTAAAAAGTTTAATTACTCGAATGATGGTAATTACTGTATGTTGTTTCATGTAAAGGGCAGTGATTGTTTCAAAGTGTATTCTTCTTTCCCTCCCTTAACTCCCTCCCTTATTTCTTTCCCTCCCTCGCTCCATTCTTTCACTCCTTTTTGTTCCCTCCCTTATTTTCTCCCTCCTTTTCTCTTCTCTCTCTCCCTTCTTTACTTTCCCTCCCTTCTCTCAGGCCCAGAGGCAGAATTTTTTTTCACTTTTTTTTTTTTATTGAAAATTTTTCTGCAGGCCATTTTTAAATAAAAATTAAATTTTAAATTAGGCAGTTACACTAAAGCACCAGTTCAATCGCAATGTGTTGGATAATTAAAGAATAAATGCATTTTTTAACGTTTAATAATATAGTGCAGTAGTTGAAAATTGTATTGCAAATTACCTGCAAACAAACTAAGTTATAAAACGTTTCTAATTAAATTTGTTTCCTTTTCTCTTTGTCTAACATAGAAATGTAGTAATAAAAAGGTGCAATGCTCATAAGAACGTCTTACATTCAGAACAAACAGCTTTGCAGACTGGGAAAGGCTAGGGGAGTGTTTGAAGTTAACAGTCAAATATGCAGTAGCACTGTAAAGTAGTAGTGCATTTATTATTAACGGGCTATTTTCAAACAGCTCTTTTCTCTTGATGCACTGGACACTTAAACGGTGCAGCCAGAACACAGCTCTGAAGAGTAGAGCTGCAAAGTTAAAGCATAAGTCTAACAGTTCCTGCATGGGTTCTGTTCTTTCAGCAGACATGCTGCATTTTCTGCAATTACATCTCAGATCACTGTATGTTCTGCCTTGGGGCTCTCAGGGAGAAAAATGGTATGAGATGCATGCAATTCAACCCACCTGTTTGCAAGTGTTTTGCTAGCCAATTTTCTTTTCAATTGTTATAAATAAAAAAATATAATTTTACACACTGTCCCCAAAAAAATATTAAAGGGAAAACAGGCCTAAAACCTTTTTAATTTTATTTTTTTATTTTTTTTTGGGGGGGGGCAGCAGAATTTTGAGTGTCTAGGGCAGCAAAAAACCTAAATACGCCACTGACTTCTAGTCAACAGCTGAAGCTTTTTTCCCGAGCCGGTGATGCACTAAAGGAATGCTGAAGATGGCAGACACAAGCTGCATTTGGCAATTTTTGTAGCTGGATTTCAAAGATCTGGTATTACACTTTCACAAGAAGAAATACGTCTCTGAAAATTGCTGAATGCAACTTCAGCAGTCATTTATTGCCCAAAGGCACCAATGCATATGTCTAGATGGCACTCACATTTAACAGCACTGACCTTGACTGCTTCAGACTGTGAAGCTTATGGTGCCCTTTGAAACAAGCTGTATGTGAGGGAGTACTCCAGAAGGTTGTTTTGGAAAAGCTTCCGAAGAAATTAAATGCTCTATCAGCACTCTATGCCCAGAGTAGTTTAGAGGCAGGATAAAATAAACTTTATTGTTTCTCTTTAACCCCTTAATGACCACAGCACTTTTCCATTTTCTGTCCGTTTGGGACCAAGGCTATTTTTACATTTCTGCTGTGTTTGTGTTTAGCTGTAATTTTCCTCTTACTCATTTACTGTACCCACACATATTATATACCGTTTTTCTCGTCATTAAATGGACTTTCTAAAGATACCATTATTTTCATCATATCTTATAATTTACTATAAAAAACATTATAAAATATGAGGAAAAAATTGAAAAAAAAACACACTTTTTCTAACTTTGACCCCCAAAATCTGTTACACATCTACAACCACCAAAAAACACTGTGCTAAATAGTTTCTAAATTTTGTCCTGAGTTTAGAAATACCCAATGTTTACATGTTCTTTGCTTTTTTTGTAAGTTATAGGGCCATAAATACAAATAGCACTTTGCTATTTCCAAACCATTATTTTTCAAAATTAGCGCTAGTTACATTAGAACACTAATATCTTTCAGGAATCTCTGAATATCCATTGACATGTATATATTTTTTTTTAGTAGACATCCCAAAGTATTGATCTAGGCCCATTTTGGTATATTTCATGCCACCATTTCACCGCCAAATGCGATTAAATACAAAAAATCTTTCACTTTTTTACTAATTTTTTCACAAACTTTTGGTTTCTCACTGAAATTATTTACAAACAGCTTGTGCAATTATGGCTTAAATGGTTGTAAATGCTTCTCTGGGATCCCCTTTGTTCAGAAATAGCAGACATATATGGCTTTGGCGTTGCTTTTTAGTAATTAGAAGGCTGCTAAATGCCACTGCGCACTACACGTGTATTATGCCCAGCAGTGAAGGGGTTAATTATGGAACATGTAGGGAGCTTTTAGGGATACTTTTAGCTTTAGTGTAGTGTAGTAGACAACCCCAAGTATTGATCTAGGCCAATTTTGGTATATTTCATGGCGCCATTTCACCGCCAAATTAAAAAAAACGTTACATTTTTCACAATTTTAGGTTTCTCACTGAAATCATTTACAAACAGCTTGTGCAATTATGGCACAAATGGTTGTAAATGCTTCTCTGGGATCCCCTTTGTTCAGAAATAGCAGACATATATGGCTTTGGGGTTGATTTTTGGTAATAAGAAGGCCGCCAAATGCCGCTGCATTTCACACGTGTATTATGGCTAGCAGTGAAGGGGTTAATTATGTAGCTTGCAGGGTTAATTTTAGCTTTAGTGTAGAGCTCAGCCTCCCACCTGAAACATGAGACCCCCTGATCCCTCCCAAACAGCTCTCTTCCCTCCCCCACCCCACAATTGTCCCCGCCATCTTAAGTACTGGCAGAAACTCTGCCAGTACTAAAATAAAAGCTATATTTGGGCTTTTTTGGGGGGTTTTTGGCATATTTACATATGCTGCTGTGTAGGATCCCCCCTTAGTCCCCAACCTCATTGATCCCCCACCAAACAGCTCTCTAACCCTCCCCCTCTGCCTTAATGGGCGCCATCTTGGGTACTGGCAGCTGTCTGCCAGTACCCAGTTTAGCAACAAATGTGCCTTTTTTTTTAAAAAAAAAAATGCCCTTTTCTGTAGTGTAGCTTTCCCCCCCCCCCCCAAGACCAACCCCCCACCCCGTCTTGATCCCTTAGATGTTTATTTCTATATTTGAAAACATTTTATTTTTAACTTTTACCACTTTTATTTTTCTGTAGTGTAGCCGTTCCCTCCCGCTCCCGCCCCGTGCACGCGCCCGCCCGCCACCCCCCGTGCACGCGCTCCCGTCCCCCCCGCCCCCGATCGCGCCCTCCTTCCCTCCACTCGGCACATCGATGGCCTCCCACCCGCCTCCCAGACTTGCTCCCACCCACCAACGATACCGGCCACCGATGTCCGGTGCAGAGAGGGCCACAGAGTGGCTCTCTCTGCATCGGATGGCCAAGGGGGGGTTATTGCAGGATGCCTCCATATCGAGGCATCACTGCAATAACCGGAAAGCAGCTGGAAGCGAGCAGGATCGCTTCCAGCTGCTTTCCAGACCAAGGACGTACGCCACACGTCCTCGGTCATTAACTGTCTTTTTTTTGAGGACGTGTGGCGTACGTCCTTGGTCATTAAGGGGTTAAAAGATGGGTGAAAATGTTAAAATCCAATATCACAAGCAATTTTTGCTAATGTCAATGTATTGGGTGTGTCCCTGAATTTTTGGCTGATTAGAGGTACTACAAACTAAGTCATGACACAAACACATGATACTACGTACTATTACACATGTGAGACAATTAAAGGGACAGTCAAGTCCAAAAAAAACTTTCATGATTTAAATAGGGCATGCAATTTTAAACAACTTCCCAATTTACTTTTATCACCAATTTTGCTTTGTTTGCTTGGTATTCTTAGTTGAAAGCTAAACCTAGGAGGTTAACATGCAAATTTCTTAGACCTTGAAGAATGCCTCTAATCTGAATAGATTTTGACCACTAGAGGGCATTAGTTCACATATTTCATATAGAAAACATTGAGCTCATGCACGTAAAGTGACCTAGGAGTGAGCACTGATTGGCTAAACTGCATGTCTGTCAAAAGAACTGAAATAAGGGGGCAGTCAGCAGAGGCTTAGATACAAGATAATTACAGAGGTAAAACGCGTATTATAACTGTGTTGGATATGCAAAACTGGGGAATGGGTAATAAAGGGATTATCTTTCTTTTTAAACAACAAAAATTCTGGTGTTGACTGTCCCTTTAAAGCTTCTAAAATAATTATTTGTGCACCCCATGTGATATGAACTTGGCCATCACTGCTTTAAATTAATAAATTATTTGCGATGCTCCTTGTTGCATGATAACATTATTTAGGGAATATGTCAAAACAATTTAGACAGGAGAAGAAAAAAAAAATCACCATTACCCTGCATTTGACAGTTTATTCCTTACGTGGTTTCAGATGCTTTGCTCATTTAGAAAACAGAACAAAAAGAGCAGTTGTTGTGTTGTCATGAAGCATCGATCTAATGTTGGTCTAAACTAATTTTGCACTCAAATATCCTATCTTTATACACACAGGGTTGTAAAATGTAACTATAACTTGTTACTAGTGAGGGGGGAAAAAAGGTTACCAGTCTAAACAATGTTACAGAAAGGCAGACCAAACTTTCTCACTCACTCATCCTCTGCAAAGTAAAGCTAGTGTAAGACTAGTGCATTTTTGGACATTTAGACCACTAGAGGGCATTAGTTCACATGTTTCATATAGATAACATTGAGCTCATGCACGTAAAGTGACCTAAGAGTGAGCACTGATTGGCTAAACTGCATGTCTGTCTAAAGAACTGAAATAAGGGGGCAGTCAGCAAAGGCTTAGATACAAGATAATTACAGAGGTAAAATGTGTATTATTATAACTGTGTTGCATATGCAAAACTGGGGAATGGGTAATAAAGGGATTATCTTTCTTTTTAAACAACAAAAATTCTGGCGTTTACTGTCCCTTTAACAAAATTCGACTTTTTATATTGGGAATAGGTGCTCCACTTATAGTGACAGTAAAATTTGAATGCCCTATCAATACAATGTTTCAAACACAGTTAAAAACAATATTAATAAATTGAGAACACAGAGATTCTGGCTAACTGCTGAATAATTCCATGGATCCAAGGTGATGTAAAACAGCTCTGATCTTTATTAGGACGGTGCCAAGGAAATATAATATACAGTGCTCTTAAAAATAATAAATTACTGATTGTGTGTGCACGCGTTTCCCAACATTACATGAATATGATATAAGGCCTGACAGCCATACATTCAGAGATATGCCCAATACATTGACAATAGCAAAAATTCCTTGCGATTTTGGATTTTAACATTTTCACCCATCTTTTAAAGAGAAACAATAAAGGTTATATTTTATTGTATCCTGCCCTTAAACTAAACTGGTCTGGGCATAGAGTGCTGATAGAGCATTTTCTTTCTTTGGAATCTTTTCCAAAACCTTCTTCTGCATGTTAATATATGATGCTAGCACTACTCCCCTATCAAACAATTTACATTTGTGTTATTTAAACTGGGAATCATAAATTAAGTGACAGGGGAGTTTGCCTATATACAGGCAGTCCCCGGGTTACAGACATCCGACTTAAAGGGACACTGTACCCAAAAAAATTCTTTCGTGATTCAGATTGAGCATGAAATTTTAAGAAACTTTCTAATTTACTCCTATTATCAAATTTTCTTTATTCTCTTGGTATCTTTATTTGAAATGCAAGAATGTAAGTTTAGATGCCGGCCCATTTTTGGTGAACAACCTGGGTTGTCCTTGCTGATTGGTGGATAAATTCATCCACCAATAAAAAAAGTGCTGTCCAGAGTACTGAAACCAAAAAAAAAGCTTAGATGCCTTCTTTTTCAAATAATGATAGCAAGAGAACGAAGAAAAATTGATAATAGGAGTAAATTAGAAAGTTGCATGCTCTATCTGAATCACTAAAGAAAAAATTTGGGTTCAGTGTCCCTTTAAAGGGATATGAAACCCAAACATTCTCTTTCATGATTCAGATAGAGAATACAATTTTAAACAACTTTCCAATTTACTTCTATTATTTAATTTGCTTCCTTCTCTTGTTATTTGCTGAAAGGTTTATCTAGGCAAGTTCATGAGCAGCAGAGAAACTAGGTTCTAGCTGTTGATTGGTGGCTGCATATATATATTGAATATGATTGGCTCACCCATGTGTTAAGTTAGAAACTAGTAGTGCATTGCTGCTCCAACGAATTATACCAAAAGAATGAAACAGATTAGATAATAGAAGTAAATTAGAAAGTTGTTTAAAATCGTATTCTGATTCATTAAAGAAAAAATTTGGGTTTCATGTACCTTTAAGTACAAATCATACTTACAAACTGAGAAAATAGAGCTTTATCGACAATCCTTCTTTCCAGGATAACCCAAAATCCAATTGTCACAAGGACAGAATGTGATGTGAAATTTTCTGAACAAGGGCACAGATAGCAAAACAAACTTCCCTATGCTATCCAAAACTAAAAAAAAAAATGTTTGGCTAGAGTTTCACAAAAAAAAAAAAAAAAAAAAAAAAAAGCCTGTTCCAACTTACATACAAATTCAGCTTAAGAAACTATCTTGTTCGTAACCTGGGGACTGCCTGTAGTGCCATTGTGTATATATTGAGGGAGTACACCAGCCTCCACTTCCTTGGCTTATTCTAGTAGCTGCTCTAAGGAGGAGGAAGGCAGCAAATAACACAGTGTCCGCTGTCTCTGATAGCGTTGGGTGATTTTATGAATAGTCAGATGATCGTAAGAATGGTGGCCAGGATAGTCACGCACTGCTCTATCTGAAGTTTAAATGTCCCTTTAAAACTAAGAATTTACAACTTGTAGTCTGTTCTTTGGTGTTTTGTGAACAGAACAAAACTGGAATCTGGATAAAAATCACTACAAGGGATTCTATGATTCAAATAGAGCAGACAGTTTAAGCAACTGTATTGTTCCCATCTATTATCAAAATTGCTTTGTTTTCTTGGTATCCTTTTTTGAACAGTAACCTAGGTATGCCTCAGGAGTATTGCATTGGTCTTCAGCACTACAGGTAGCAGTATTTACAACACTGTTTAGTAATGTTAGTTAAAAACACTGCTGCCTTAGATGGCTGAAGACACACGCATGCTGCTGAGCTCTTATAAATCTACCTAGATCTACTCTGGAAACCAAAAGAACAAAACATATTTGATTATAGAAGTAAAATTGAAAGTTTTTTCCAAATTGTATAAATAATCAAGACCATGGAAGTTTTTTTTTACTTTACCGTCTCTTTAAGAATATTAATTTAAATAGAACCACTAAACACAGTAGAATAGCATGATTACTAAATGTATAAAACAATGCAAATGCACTTAGTTTGAATTTCAAATTATTAGTAGATTTTTATCTGACAAAATGTCCAGTTAGTTACATTTTTCTTCCTAATTCATCATGTGACTGCCAACAGCCAATCACAAAATGCATATACTCTGAATTTTGCACATGCTCAGTAGGAGCTGGTGCCTCAGAGTATGCATATAAAAAGAATGTGCATATTTAGATAATGGAAATTAACTGGAAAGTTGTTTAAAATTGATTGCGCTATCTAAATCATGAAAGTTTAATTTTTACTTGGTTGTCCCTTTAAGTGACTTGCACCTACATCTTTAAAAATATAGTAGCTTTGCTTTAAAATCAGGGATGACCAACTGGCGGCCTGAAGGCTACACGTGGCCCTTGTGGAAAAATTGAACAATGTGCGCCATAGTTGTGTGGCCCTAGGGAAAAACAGAACTAAATTGTGCTATGGGGTGACCTTAACTCAAAAAAGCCCTCTGAAGGGAAGAACATCAGGAAGAGTGTACCCAGCAACCCTGTGCTTTTGGACATATATTATTTAATAGCCATAAAATTGTATACAGTACTTAAAGGGACAGTCAAGTCCAAAAAAAAAAAACTCATGATTTAAATAGGGCATGCAATTTTAAACAACTTCCCAATTTACTTTTATCACCAATTTTGCTTTGTTCTCTTGGTATTCTTAGTTGAAAGCTAAACCTAGGAGGTTCATATGCAAATTTCTTAGACCTTAAAGACTGCCTCTAATCTGAATAGATTTTGACCACTAGAGGGCATTAGTTCACATATTTCATATAGAAAACATTGAGCTCATGCACGTAAAGTGACCTAGGAGTGAGCACTGATTGGCTAAACTGCATGTCTGTCAAAAGAACTGAAATAAGGGGGCAGTCAGCAGAGGCTTAGATACAAGATAATTACAGAGGTAAAACGCGTATTATAACTGTGTTGGATATGCAAAACTGGGGAATGGGTAATAAAGGGATTATCTTTCTTTTTAAACAACAAAAATTCTGGTGTTGACTGTCCCTTTAAAGCTTCTAAAATAATTATTTGTGCACCCCATGTGATATGAACTTGGCCATCACTGCTTTAAATTAATAAATTATTTGCGATGCTCCTTGTTGCATGATAACATTATTTAGGGAATATGTCAAAACAATTTAGACAGGAGAAGAAAAAAAAAAAATCACCATTACCCTGCATTTGACAGTTTATTCCTTACGTGGTTTCAGATGCTTTGCTCATTTAGAAAACAGAACAAAAAGAGCAGTTGTTGTGTTGTCATGAAGCATCGATCTAATGTTGGTCTAAACTAATTTTGCACTCAAATATCCTATCTTTATACACACAGGGTTGTAAAATGTAACTATAACTTGTTACTAGTGAGGGGGGAAAAAAGGTTACCAGTCTAAACAATGTTACAGAAAGGCAGACCAAACTTTCTCACTCACTCATCCTCTGCAAAGTAAAGCTAGTGTAAGACTAGTGCATTTTTGGACATTTAGAGCACTGTATTTGTGTGTTTGTATAATTTATATTATTTGCTTGACAAACCCACAGCAACCATACACAATGGTACCTCAAAGCTTGGGACTGGCAAATAAGTATGTGAACCTTGGTGAGCCCTATTATCGAACAACTGCATTGTTGCCAACATTTTAAAGCATTTATTTGCACCCTGTGGCCACCTGAATCATGTTGTGAATTGTACTCAGTATGTCAATTGCAGTTTCAATAAGCGCACCAATACAAACTTAGCCCATAAAACTATTCACAATCCCAATTAAAAAAAAAAAAAAAAAAAAAAAAAAAAAAATCCAGCAGCTCCGGGGGCATGAATTACCTTCTCTGTAAGGCCAACACACAACAGGTAAGTAGCCTCCAGATGTACATGGACAATAGACAGACTTAAAACACAATTTATAGCTTTGTTTATTAACCTTTTAAAGCCGTTATGCCGTTCCATTCCGTCATAATTAGACTGGGCTTTAAAGCCGTTATGACGGAATGGAACGTCATAACTAACGGCTGTCCTGAAGCCTTCTGTGCTTCAGGGATTTAATCGCGGTCTGGAGGGCGTTCCTAGGATTGTAGGGACGCCCCCCAGATGCGATCCAATAATTGAAATCTCGCGATCGTATGCACGATCGCGTAGTTTCAATTTGTCTACATCGGAACAGTTGTTCCGATGTAGGCACTTTAACCCTGTCACGAAAGGGTTAATATGCAAAAGATGTATTTGGTGACTCATTTTTGTCAACAATAACTGGAAACTGCAAAAGCACTACACTAAGTTCTGAACCCAATAAGGAGTTACACAATATCTTGCTAACAAACAGGAGATTATCTACCTATATGTTCCTCTAAATTTGAGAATGTATCAGTAATTACAGTGGACATCCTATATACAGGCAATGATGGATTTTCTAGATTACACGTGTGACGATACCTTGGCATCACTATAATAATATTTAATATCAGGAAAACAGATTTTAAAAAAGTGTATATGCTTCTAAAATACCTTATTCTTAAAGTGAAGGTCAATTTTTCTTATTCACAAGACTTAATGTATAAACTAATGTTAAAATTATTGCAGTCGCTTATTTTATATGTTTAAAAAAATAATCCTTTACATATAAATAGTATTTATAATCTACCGCCGTTTGCGCTCTACGCTCCGCCCCATCAACACTTCCTTGTTCTTATCGGATGAAGTAGCATTGTCTGTTAGCAGCGGACTACGCTCGTGCACCCGTTATAGATTTGAACTGCGCATGCGTATCCGCAGCTCAATGGCGCATGCGTTCAAGTAAGTGCCGTGACTTAGTATCCAAACTCTATTAGTATGTGAGATGCGCTGCGCTATCAAAATTACCTGTTAGTATTTTTGGAAGCGGTTTCGCAATAATCCAAGTGAGAGCGATGCTGTCAATTCAATGTTACAATGGACTGGGAGAACTGACAACGCATGCGCGTTACATGAACAAGCATGCCGATGATGATGCGCTGTTTGCATAAACGCATGCGCATAAGATGGCGATGACCAAATAGAAAAGGGGCTGGACGCCATGGGGGTAAAATAACGATAGGAGCGAAAATATGTCAATCACTGAAGGCACTCTGGCGGGCGGTTTGTACAGAATAAACGGAGCGGGTCAAACAAGTAAAAAATAAAACTTCTTATTGTGTTTTCATATATTTTGATGAATGAACATCATAATGATTTTTGCTGATAGATTGAAATTTGATATCCAGAACGCAAGACTTGACCTTCACTTTAAAGTTTAAAATCACAAGGGTGTACACTTTTTAAAATGGTTTTGTTAATATATTTTATTTTGGTTTTCCCACAAACAATTGTCATCACACGTAATAGGACTGTACTAAGTAAAGACATCATGTCAGTCCTGAAGGTAAAAGTAGCAATTGCCCTTTGGTTTAATCAATATTCTAAAAAAAAAATTAAATAAAAAAGTGCTTTTGTTTCAACGTTTTATTATAAAAAAACTTTTCTTTGTATGTGTTTAACCTATCCAAAAAGGTAAACGCTCAGTTGTGCATCATAGTATTCTTGTGCTGATGCAGATGACTGAAAGTGACTGGAACATACATAGGTGCCCGCTCTTGATTGGCTCAACAGCCAAATATGTTCCTGATTATGTAAGGAACAAATTTGTTTAAAAGTAAAATCTATTAAAGGAATACTAAACCCAATTTTTTTTTTTATTTTAAGATTCAGATAAAGCATGCAATTTTAAGCAACTTTCTCATTTACTCCTATCAATTTTTCTTTGTTCTTTTGGTTTCTTTATTTGAAAAAGCAGGAATGGAAACTTAGAAGCTGGCCCATTTTTGGTTCAGAACCCTGGATAGCGCTTGCTGATTGGTGGCTACATTTAGTCATCTGAACCAAAGATGGGCCAGCTCATAAGCTTACATTCCTGCTTTTTCAAATAAAGATACCAAAAGAATGAAGAAAATAGGAGTAAATTATAAAAGTTGCTTAAAATTGCATGCTTTATCTGAATCAACAAAGAAAAGAAATGGGTTCAGTAACCCTTTAAAAGTGACATCTCATCCAACATTTTTCTTTCATGATTAAGATAGAACATACCATTTCATACAGGTTTAAAATGTACTTATATTATCCCTTTTCCTTCATTGTCTTTTTATCCTTTATTGAAGGATCTGCACTAGATAGATCACTGGAAGTTAGCTGAAAACAGCAGTGAGCCAATGATAATAGACATATATGCATTCACCAATCAACAGCTAGCTATCAGATCCTGAGCCTATCTAGCTATGACTTTCAACTAAGGATACCAAAATACAAAAACAATTTTGATATAGAAGTGAATTTCAAAGCTGTTAAAAAGAAACATGTTGGCTTTCATGTCCCTTTAATTGCTGTACGTTTACAACAAAATGGCCAATTAATTCTACATCTAGCAATGCTGCTCAAATTGAATTCCTAAAATAGATTTTTGGCAGCCTTCATAATTCCAAAAGGTAACTTTTAGCGAATCGCGGCTTCATGTTTTACATAGTCACATAGCTCTTGTCAATCGTAAAATCATTAATATAAAACAGTATGAAGATTATTGGTGGAACAATAAAGCCAACACCTGAAGTAATAACTTTATTCACAGATGTTCATTATGTAAGATACACGTCACCACATCAGAAAGAACACCGTTGTTTTTTTGCTTTCCGAGCCCTTTATGATTATATAAATCCACTTGCGTGAAATACAATAAACCTGTCAAGTACTGCGTGTACACTGACACAATGGCTAAGTAGCCGGCTCCTTCTTACACAAACAGAGCCTGCCACGGGGTACATGACAAAACAGTACCGGACGCTCCCAGCCCCGAGGGTCACATTCATTCCGTACAAACTAAATACATATATACCTCGCCTTTTTTCTTCCTTTCCCGCGGGTTCTTAGGGACCACAAACGCGCGCCGACTGATGACGACACCACACCGGGTCAGGGGAGACAGCGAGTGTTACGTCACACGCGCTACGCTCCACCCCTTCATGGCATCTTCAGTTGCCAAACGCCTGCTCTTTTGTCAATGGAAGGAGTGGTAGAGGATCAAACGTGGTGACGTCAACTGACACCGGCGTAGCAGACTAGTGCCAGAGCCAATGTTATAAAATATCAATGTCCAGATATAAATAAAGTTTGTTTTGCGTATCTTTTTATACAGACAATATTTATTATTAGTTTCCTTCTATGTATTTAGGTTGACACTTTCTAAACAAGTATATTGTAAGAAACCATTGCAACCTTCTATTACATAGTGCAGTAGATACATGGAATAGCTTACAAGGAGAAGTGGTAGACAATAAAGTTCACGTTTCAGCCATATTAAATTAAAGGGACATAAAATACCAACATTTTTCTTACATGATTCATATAGAGCATGTGATTGTGAAAACTTTCTTATTTACTTTATTATCTAATTTGTTTTGTTCTCTTAGTAACCTTTGTTGAAAAGGATACCCAGGTAGACCCATCAGCTGCTGATTGCGGGCTGCACATATATGCCTCTTGTCATTGGTTTACTGATGTGTTCAGCTAACGCCCAGTAGTGCATTTTTGCTGCTTTAACAAAGGATATCATCAAGAGAATGAAGCAAGTTAGATAATAGAAGTACATTGGAAAGTTGTTTAAAAGTTAATTCTGTACCTGAATCATGAATTATTATTTTTTTTTGGGGTGGGGGGGGGGTTGCAAGAAAATGGTCATGGGCTAAATAGAACATATTTTCCAACTATAATTTTTCTTTAAAGGATACTATGTTTCATGTATAGAAATAAAGACACTACAAGCTGTTAGTATGAGGAATCATATTGAACTAAATAACTACATCCAGGTCAGAGATAGGAACAGGAAACAGGAAGTATAAGGCAATGCAATATTACCATAAACAGAGTCACAGTATTTGCATAATAACTACATAACATCTCCCCTTTTTACATTCAATCCAAAATTTGCTAACAATTTACCTAAAACAGATCCTGAACAGTCTTAAACATAACATACTAAATTACTGTTAGATACACTACAGATTGAGTCTATCTGGAGGTCTTGAAACTCGACCACTACGCAAAGCCACAGGGATTTTGCCTGGGTGAAGCTGTTCAGCTCCAGAAGGTGTTAAGGAGCTGCCCTCTGTCCCTGCTGGTGTGTTTGGCACGGATGAACTTGCTGGTATAAGAGGCTGCATTATGGCATCCTCATTGTATCTTTCTGATATGACAGCAGTATTGTCTCTGCCTTGCTTATGTTGTCCAGTATCACTAGGTGCATTGAGAGCCTCAGAATGCTCAAGTGCTGGATGCTTATAGGTTTGTGTGGTGAGATGTTCTGCCACTCGCAGGTCCACTCCATTGCGGCAGTAGAGCCTGCCTTCCACATCCACAAGATATGAGCGAGGAGCAACTCTCTGAACACAGGTACCCAGTTTCCAGCGACCAGTCCTTTCACCAGGGAGCGGCTTCATACGGATTGGCTCTCCAATGCTTAGTTCAGGTAAGTCTTTGGCAGACACATCGTATGTCAGTTTGGATATCTGTTTTCTCCGTTGCAGCTTCTCCAGTACCCCTGTTACCACACAAGGTTCAAGTAATTTATTTGCCACTGGCAATGAAGTCTTCCGCCTCCTTGACATCAAGCGATGTGCAGGACTGCTGTCCATGCCTTCAGTTGGGGTGTTCCTCCAATGTAGAATGGCTTTCCATGGGTCATTACCTTCATACTTTGCAAAGATTGTTCACTATCTTTACAGCTGATTCCGCTTTGCCATTAGCTTGAGGGTGCCGTGGGGAAGAGGTAAGATGCTCAAACCCCCAATCTGTAGAGAACCGTCTGAATTGTTCACATGCAAACTGAGGTCCATTATCTGATATGACCCTGTCTGGCTGTCCATGACGTGCAAACTGTGCTTTACAACGCTTGATTGTAGTTTCAGCAGACAGGTCAGGAAGGAGCTCAATCTCCCAAAAGTCAGAGTAGTGATCAACGATTAGTAGAAAATCTTGCCCAGCATAATTCAGTAAATCCATGCTTACAATTTGCCAAGGCCGTGTGGGCAGCACATGTGACATCATGGGTTCTTTCTGTTGTGCCTGTGCATATTCATTGCATGCTGAACAACGGCTAACAAAGTCTCTAATCTCATTTTGCATGTTAGGCCAATATAGGGTATCTCGTGCCTGTCTATAGCATGCTTCACCACCAATGTGACTGGCGTGAATACGCGTCAGCATCTCCAATCTTAATGATTTAGGAATGATGACCCTTGACCCCTTGTACAGTACACCATCCTGAATGCCGATTTCGTCTCGGAAAGTCCAATATTCTCTTACAATGAATGGTACCTCTGCCTTTGAATCTGGCCAACCATTCAGAACAACATACTTAAATAATCTGAATGATTAATCTGCGACAGGACTTCCAGATTGTGTTGAACATTGCAAACTGTGTGTTGTGCACTCTCAGGTGTACCACTTGCTGCTGTAGCTCTGCTAAGAGTGTCACTAATGTACATTTCAGGTCCAGGTTTATAGACAACATTTAGGCAATAATTTTGTAATGTGAGCAACATGCTCTGTAGACGTTTTGGTGCACACAAAAGTGGTTTCTTGAAAATAGATATCAGAGGCTTATGGTCAGTTTCTGCCGTGATCTCGTCACGACCATAGAGGTAGTGATGAAAGCGCTGGCAGGCAAACACAATACTCAGACATTCCTTTTCGATTTGTGCATAGTTTTGCTCAGTAAGGGTCAGTGCCCTTGAAGCAAAAGCGATAGGCTGGTCAGCTTGCAATAGGCAACACCCAAGTCCATTTTTGCTTGCATCACTTTGAATAGTTACAGGTTTTGTAACGTCATAGTACTTCAGGACAGGTATATCTGTGACCAAACGTTTGATGTCCTGCACTGCATTGTCATGCTTAGGAAGCCAATGCCAAACTGCATCCTTGTCCAGAAGCCTTCTCAACGGCTCGCAAACCTCTGAGAGGTGTGGTAGGAATTTTGATAGGTAGGTAACAAATCCTATAAAGCACTGCAGGGATTTTACATTCGCCCAGCTGTGGCATATCCAGTATAGCTCTGATTTTTTCAGGGTCAGCCTTCAAACCCTCAAAGGATAGTATGTGTCCATGGAAGCGGACCTCTTTTACCTTGAATTGCAGTTTTTTCATGCCAAGTCTTAGTTTCACCTGCCTACAACGATTCATTAGTTCCAATAGTTTGCCATCATGATCTTGCTCTGCTTCCCTATCTGGGTCCCCACAGCCAACCACAAGGATGTCATCAGCTATTGGTTCGATACCACTGAGTCCAGACAATAGTTCATGTTGTTTACGTTGATACACCTCTGGTGCAACTGATACTCCAAAAGGCAACTTGAGCCATCTTTTTCTACCCCAGGGAGTTCAGAAGGTTGTCATGTAGCTACTTGCATTATCCAACTTACATTGTAAAAATGCATCACGGGCATCAACAAGCGTGAACAGACGTGCCTTAGGCAGCTTGTACAAAACATCCTCGAGAGTTGGCATGATTTAGTGAGATCGCCTCAGTGCCTGATTCAAGAATTTGGGATCTATGCATATTCTTAGCTTATCAGGCTTCTTTACAATCACCATGTTACTTATCCAATCAGTTGGTTCAGTCACTGTTGCTAAATGTCCATCAGCCTCATACTGGTCAAGCTGCGCCTTAACTGCCTGTTTTATGGCTACTGGCACATTGAGCGGTGCGCATTGTACTGGAGGGATACTCATGTCAAGGTCAAAATGAACTTCCCCTGGTACAGATTCTACTAGCCCAGTAAATACATCACTAAATTCCTTTAATAGCAAATGTTTTGTCAAGGGCCCTTTGAATTGATTGTCCATCATGTTGAGCTCTGCGGGGATAGGGAAATGCATCAGCCCTAGACGCTCACAGGTTGAGCCGGATAACAGTGGCTTTTGGCAGGCTTCCACAATTTCAAACTCTAGCTTGTGTGTCCTTCCACGTATGACACATTCTGTCCTGAAGAGTCCTAGAGATTTCATAATCTCACCTGAGTATAACTTTAGTCTGGTGTCACTTTGCAGTAGACGCACTTCTGGTGCTAACATCATTTTGTCTCTCAAACACATTACATCACATGTTGCTCCTGAATCAAGCTGGCAGGATTGGGGCTTATTATTTAAATTTAAAGTGACAAACCATTTCTTTCCTCTGGCTTGCACAGTGCCGATCAATTCAGATCAACAATATGTACCAGCGTACCGTAGTGTAAGTGCAGCACTGTCACCCATCCACCTTTGGCGGCCCGACGCAATCTGAGGTAGACCTGATCGATTCCAAGATAGCAAAGTGCATGGGTCATACCATTGCAGGAAGGTAAAGATCAGCAGTCTCTGTGCTTGCAGTTGCACCCAGCTCGGTTTTATCCCACAATATATCTGAGCTTGGTTTGGTAGGTAAGTTAGGGAGGGACAGGATGGATCAGCAGTCAGCACAGACGGAGGGGACACTGGCAAAACAGAAGTGTCACTGTGACTGTTGCCTCTACAAATAGTTTTTTTTAAGTTTTTTTTGCACCACCCCATATCCATAGTATTAAATTCAGTATTATATATATATATATATATATATATATATATATATATATATATATATATATATATATATACTGAATTTAATACTATGGGTATTCTATTTTAGTCTAGAACTCATTGCTCAAGTGAGCTCAATTCTTTGTAAATCTAGTTTTTGTAATGCATTTCTTTTTCATTTGGTTGCTACTGAAAACAAATGTATAGAATATGTATTACATACATATTCTAATCTATACATTTTTTTTTCAGTAGCAACCAAATGAAAAAGAAATGCATTACAAAAACTAGATTTACAAAGAATTGAGCTCACAAGTTCTAGACTAAAATAGAAATCATTGATTAAACCTCTCTGTGAGAGTAGACTAAAAGGTTTGAATGTTTGAATGTTTTCTCATTATGCCTTTACTTTAAGTGTAGAAAGTAAAATACCAAAACAATCGTATAACAGTTAAAAAAAAAGTCTGCCTATTTTTATATATATATATATATATATATATATATATATATATATATATATATATATATATATATATATATATATATATATATATATATATATGTCTCATTGGGGTTGGCAAATAATAACTGCTTAGTTAAAACAAGATGTTATATAATCAATATGTGTCACTGTCACTATAAATTTTGACTGGGCATAATAATGAAATAACATATTTTGATTATTCTAAGGTTGCCCTTGCAAGGTGGGAAAACTATTCCATTTCACTGGTTAGTTTATCAGTGAAATGGAATAGTTTTCACACTTTTCAAGGACAACCTCAGAATAATAAAAAAAAATTGATTTCATTATGCTCAGTAAAAATTGACAGTGACACATATTGATAATACATACAGATAATATAAGATATTTTGATTAAGCAGTTACTGTTTGAGACAGCAGTGCACCCACCATTGTTTTAAGCCTCTCTTTATCATAGTTATTTGATTTCATTAGGACAGTTGTATACATATATCTTATGTCTGTTAACTCAGTCAGAGATAGTATCTCTTTATTTTTACTTTTCTCTGTGTCTGCATTTATTTAAAGATGACTGCTGTTAACTTGTAATTCATTGCATTGTGCTTTTAATATGTACTTTCATCTTTTATACAAGTTTATATTCATAAAATGAGATAATGCAGTCTCATTTGAGTAATTTCAAAAAATAAACAGATTTTTTTTATTTATTAAAATATTGAATTGTGTTGTCAGCAAATCAAATATGATGTGTCAGCAAATCAAATTTAGTATTTTAAAGGAACATGAAAGTCATAATTAAACTTCCATGATTGCAATAAAAAAAAACCTTGAATTTACTTTTATTATTATTATTATTACTATTGTGTACTTTATTCTTTTGGTATCCTTTGTTGAACAGCATGCCTAGTGGGATTGTGCATTTCTTGAGCACCATATAGCAGCAGCAGTGTATTGATAACTTTTTATTCTTTGTGGAAAATGAGTACTTTTAAAAACAATCATATCTAGATATGCACTCAGCAGCATGTGTGTCTTGAAAACTTTAAAGGTATATGAAACCCATTTTTTTATTTCATAATTCAGATACAGCATGCAATTTTAAGCAACTTTCTAATGTACTCCTAAAAAACATGATAATAGGAGTACATAAGAAAGTTGCTTAAAATGTCTGCTCTGTCTGAATCAGGAAAGAAAACATTTGTGTTTCAAATTCTTTAAAGGGATAGGAAAGTCAAAATTAAACTTGCATGATTCTAATAGATCATGTCCCTTTACCTATATTTTATTAGCTGTTTAGAGAGGTTCAATGACATATAAATGTGTGTGTGACTGGCTGCGTGTGCCGTGTGTGAATTGATGGTAAAAATAAATAAAATTATAGCCTGGGAGTGACAGATGACAGTCAGACGACATTTCTGGACTCTGGAGATAGCTCAATGTTATTTTAAGTACTGTTTGCAAGTGTCTTTTTTCGCTAATGACTGAAGAAACTTGGCAACTGCACATTTTGGCAGATTCTGTTTATTTATATTTCCCTTCTCTTTTTGTATTCTTAATTGATTAACCCTTACACCTTCTTAAATGTTTGTATCTGCCAGTTTAAATTACTTGAGACAATATTTTATATCAGCAACCTTCTTAGTGTAATATAAATTACTTTAATTAGTTTCTTACCTGTATGGGTGTGTTGTAAATAATGCTAATTGCCCTTGTGCAACCTAAAAATTTAATTGTAAATTTAAGCTACCTCTATTGGGTTCATATATGGGATTCTCGGGCATATCATCATGGCCAGTGCCTCACCAGCCTCTGACCTCACCGCACGTCACTGGTGTGTAACTTTCCTAGTGATGGCTGTCTTTTACATGACAAACGTTAGCAAAGTGATTTGTTCTTCCACAAGACCTACAAGACTTCCCATAAGCTGGACATTGCTCTTTAATTCTTTGATGCACAGCCCCACAATATTTGCATGCTGTAGGGTTTGCAGCATTTGTGCTAAACAGGCAGCGTTGTTGCGGTTTGCTTATGTGTTGTCACTGCATTGCAATTTTTATGCTGTCGGTGTGCTGTCTGTCCTGTTCCATAACTTTCCAACGTTTGTCAGTGAGCTCTGCTGTACGGCACGTTTCAATGGCTGTGTTTAAAGTTAAGTCATGTTCTCTTAGTAGACGCCTGCGTGTGCTCTCACTAGCTACACCAAGAACAATTTTGTCCCTTATTAATTCATCTCTTAGTGTACCATATTCACAAGTTGCTGCCTTTTCTCTCAAGCGTGTAACAAAGTTATCAAGAGATTCTCCCTCTTCTTGTTTGCAGCATTTAAACATATACCTTTCATATATAACATTTTTAGCAGGTTTAAAATAAGCTTCCAGTGCATCTAAAATGGCTGTAACATTCTCTTTCTGCTCTGCTGTAAGGGTCAGATTGTGCTTATACACATGCCTGCATTCACTGCCCATGACCCTTCTCAGAGTTGCTGCCTGCACTGCAGCAGATTTCTCATTCAACCCTGTAGCCAGGGAATAATTTTCAAATTCAGCTCTGAAAATTTCTCAATTGCTGCTGCAATCCCCACTGATTCTCATTCCCTCTGGGGGAGGTATGCAATTCATGGCAGTCATATTGTCTTTAAGTCTCTAAGCTCTCAAATATCAGAAGAAATTTTATGCTGTAACTCACAAAGCTGTGCTGTATCTTAAAGCTGCTGTTCTCCAAACAAGAGGCTCAGTCCTGATTTCATTTTAGTTACTTCTCACACCATGTTTCATGTATAGAAATAAAGACACTACAAGCTGTTAGTATGAGGAATCATATTGAACTAAATAACTACATCCAGGTCAGAGGTAGAAACAGGAAGTATAAGGCAATGCAATATTACCATAAACAAACAGAGTCACAGTATTTGCATAATAACTACATAACATACTAAACCCAATTTTTATTGAAATTTGAGTTCTGGATACTGAGCAGCCTGATGAGGTCATGGGGCTTCCTAGAGCAACAACCCTACTAACCAACTGATTGGGAAAAGAGATGGGCTACCGCTAGACCTATACCACGGGCTCTCTCAATTTCATACAAGGATATGCTTAAAGGGACATGAAACCCAAATTTTTTCTTTCATGATTTAGAAAGAGCATACAATTTTAAACAACTTTCTAATTTACTTCTATTATCTATTTTGCTTCATTCTCTTGATATTCTTTGCTGAAAAGCATATCTAGATATGCTTAGTAGCTGCTGATTGGTAGCTGCACATAGATGCCGCCTGTGATTGGTTCACTGTGTGCATTGATATTTCTTCATTAAAGTATATCTAAAGAATAAAGCAAATTAGGTAATATAAGTAAATTGGAATGTTGTTTAAAATTATATTCTCTACCTTAATCATGAAAGAAAATTTTTGGTTATAGTGTCCCTTTAATTCCCCAAAGTTTTATAAATCAGCTTATATTTTCCATTGGGAACGCAAGTAACACTTCCAAGCAGACCATCAAGAGTGGTCTTTAGCTGCATTCCTTACTAAATATGCTCTGCACTGCACAACACTTCAAGAATTATACCTCAAAATATGCCATTAATGGCATCACACCCCACTAAGACTCAAATTTCTCCAATTAATTCTCCCCTATGCTGGAGAAATTGTGGCAATGTGGGCTCTCCAGCTCACATCTGGTGGGAGTGCCCAGTACTACAGCCCTTCTGGTCCTCTGTATTCTACAAATGCTCTTTGGTTAATTTCCCAATATCAAACACTGCTCAGACTGCATTATATCATTTAGGCCTGAAACATCTATCATTACCAGACAAACTTTACACCATCTACCTGTTTACCGCGGCCAAACTATCTATAGTTAGACACTGGAAACAGACTGACCCTCCAACCTGGAAGGAAACCTGTAATGCTATGGACTTTCTTGAAATAATGGAAGGCCCCATATTCTCCCTACATAACAAAACAGACCTCCATACACTGATCTGGGAATCCTAAAGAAGGACAAAATAAGAGATGAATCAACCCAGTAGACACACTTATTTTAAAGGTCATAGTCAACCAGCTTTTTCCGAGCTGGAATCAGGAATTAAGAAGCAGCGGTCTTAAGACTGCTGCTCCTTAACTTGTCCGCCACCTCTGAGGCAGCGGACAGCAATCAGCCCGATCATATACGGTCGGGTTGATTGACACGGCCTGTTAGCGGCAGATTGGCCGTGAATGTGCAGGGTGAGGCATTGCACAAGCAATTAACTAGAAACGCTTGTGCAATGATAAATGCCGACAGCGTATGCTGTCAGCGGATCATGTCCGCCCTCACATTGATAAATCTACCCCATAGGCTCAGATTACAAGTGGAGCACTATCACACCAGTGAGAAGCACAAACAAGATTGAGAGGTCACAATATATTTTACTGCTAGAACCAGTATTACATGTCGCGCGTGAAAAATAAAATATTGAAACCTGCTTGCGTGAACTTAATTAATCCTTGCACTTGAGCAATAATCATATTAACTCTCGAAATATTAACCAAAGTAAATGGTAAAGTTGTTGTCACTGTTCATACAGGACTTAAAAAACCCAAACACTGGCCTCTTAAAGGGACACCGAACCCAAATTTTTTTCTTTGAGATAGAGCATGAAATTTTAAGAAACTGTCGGCTAGATTACGAGTTTTGCGTTAGGCTTAAAAAGCATCGTTAGCCAGTCCTAACGCTGCTTTTTAACGCCCGCTGGTATTACAAGTCTTGCAGGTACAGGTGTACCGCTCACTTTTTTGGCCAGACTTGGAAATACCGCAAATCCACTTACGTAAATTGCGTATCCTATTTTTTCAATGGGACTTGCATAGCGCCGGTATTACGAGTCTGACAAAAAGTGAGCGGTACACCCTCTCCTGTCAAGACTGGTACCGCATTTTAAAGTCAGTAGTTAAGAGTTTTATGGTATAACACTGTAGCATAAAACTCTTAACTAAAGTGCTAAAAAGTACACTAACACCCATAAACTACCTATTAACCCCTAAACCGAGGCCCTCCCGCATCGCAAATACTAAAACAAAATTTTTAACCCCTAATCTGCCGAACCGGACATAGCCACCACTATAATAAATATCTTAACCCCTAAACCGCCGCACTCCCGCCTCGCAAACATTAGTTAAATATTATTAACCCCTAATCTGCCGCCCCCAACGTCGCTGCCACTATACTAAAGTTATTAACCACTAAATCTAAGTCTAACCCTAACCCCCCTAACTTAACCCCTTAATGACCACAGCACTTTTCCATTTTCTGTCCGTTTGGGACCAAGGCTATTTTTACATTTCTGCGGTGTTTGTGTTTAGCTGTAATTTTCCCCTTACTCATTTAATGTACCCACACATATTATATACTGTTTTTCTTGCCATTAAATGGACGTTCAAAATATACCATTATTTTCATCATATCTTATAATTTACTATAACATTTTTTATAAAATATGAGGAAAAAATGGAAAAAAACACACTTTTTCTAACTTTTACCCCCAAAATCTGTTATACATCTACAACCACCAAAAAAAAAACCATGCTAAATAGTTTCTAAATTTTGTCCTGAGTTTAGAAATACCCAATGTTTACATGTTCTTTGCTTTTTTTGCAAGTTATAGGGCCATAAATACAAGTAGCACTTTGCTATTTCCAAACCACTTTTTTTCAAAATTAGCGCTAGTTACATTAGAACACTGATATCTTTCAGGAATCCCTGAATATCCATTGACATGTATATATTTTTTTTTAGAAGACATCCCAAAGTATTGATCTAGGCCCATTTTGGTATATTTCATGCCACCATTTCACCACCAAATGCGATCAAATAAAAAAAATTGTTCACTTTTTCAAAATGTTTTTCACAAACTTTAGGTTTCTCACTGAAATTATTTACAAAAAACTTATGCAATTATAGCATACATGGTTGTAAATGCTTCTTTGGGATCCCCTTTGTTCATAAATAGCAGACATATATGGCTTTGGTTTTGCTTTTTACTAATTAGAAGGCTGCTAAATGCGACTGCGCACCACACGTGTATTATGCCCAGCAGTGAAGGGGTTAATTATGGAGCATGTAGGGAGCTTCTAGGGTTAATTTTAGCTTCAGTGTAGTGTAGTAGACAACCCCAAGTATTGATCTAGGCCCATTTTGGTATATTTCATGCCACCATTTCACCGCCAAATGCAATCAAATTAAAAAAAATGCTAAATTTTTCACAATTTTAGGTTTCTCACTGAAATTATTTACATCATGTGCAACAGCATGTGCAATTATGGCACAAATAGTTGTAAATGCTTCTCTGGGATCCCCTTTGATCAGAAATAGCAAACATATATGACTTTGGCGTTGCTTTTTGGTAATTAGAAGGCCGCTAAGTGCTGCTGCGCATCACACGTGTATTATGGCTAGCAGTCAAGGGGTTAATTAGGTAGTTTGTAGGGAGCTTGCAGGGTTAATTTTAGCTTTAGTGTAGAGATCAGCCTCCCACCTGACACATCAGACCCCCTGATATCTCCCAAACAGCTCCCTTCCCTCCCCCACCCCATAATTGTCCCCGCCATCTTAAGTACTGGCAGAAAGTCTGCCAGTACTAAAATATGGTTGAAACAAAGAAACAGCACTAGCAAAGTGTGTTTGGAAACAAGAGGTGCGCCTATTCTATGCTATTCTTAAGGTGGAGCTTCTAATTATGGTGTTTTATGTGAGGTGTAATACAACAATAATACAACAATGAAATTATATATAGATGGTCAACAATATTAAGTGATAAATAACAAATACTTGATGGATTCCTTGGTGTTTGTATTCAGCAAAAAACCGTCCATATATTTTGAATATACTGAAAGTCCCACAATTCCTAAGGAGGCGATATAGATGGCCCCAAAACAAGCAGCGGCTCTCTCCACAATATGCGTGAGGATAAAACTTGGTCCTGGGAATGACAAAAAAGAAGAGGCGCTCTGGTGCAGATAAACCCAACAATAAGTGAGATTTCCAAAAGGAAGAAATACTAATGTTTTTGTGGAATGGTACCAAAGATAAAGCAGAAGAATTTATTAATCACCTAAATAATAATGATAGGGGACTTAGATTTACAAGCTACATTCATTCAGAGAGTGTAGTCTTTTTGGACTTGAGTTTGTGTTTTAATGGCAATGGAGGAATTGACAGTTCTACCCACTTCAAAACCGTGGATAGTAACAGTTACTTAGATTTCTCTAGTAATCACTACTATCCTTGGAAAAGGAATGTCCCATATGGGCAATTTAAAAGAATAAGGAGAAATTGTAGTTTATTAACAGACTATGACAAACAGAGCCTCATTCTCAAAGAAAGATTCAAGGAAAAACACTATCCTATGGAACTTATTGAATCCAGTTACCAAAGAGCTAGAAACGAAAGAAGGGAAAATTATTTTGTCCAGAAAAAGGACAATAAACAAATAAAATTAGGAGCTGACAAACCAATGGAGATCAGATTTATAACACAATTTAATAGTAATCATAGAGAAATTAAAAATATATTTCAGAAGCACTGGAGAATTCTAAAGAGAGATCCCATCCTTAATGATTTGATTGGTGATAGTCCATCTATAGTATACAAAAGGGCACCTACCCTGAAAAATATTTTAGCACCCAGTAAGGTTGTTAGACATCAAACCAATAAGGCCTGTAAAATCACGAATAAATCAAATAAGAGTCAAAATAATAGTTGTTCAATTAAGAATAGGGGTGCCTACAAATGTAGGATTTCTAGATGTAAAATGTGTGACCATATTGGTCATGGCACACTCTATTTCCGTTCTCATGTAGACACCAAAACCTATAGAATTAAAAGTAGGATGACCTGTGCTTCCAATTACGTTATATACTTAATATCCTGTGAATGTGGGATCCAATATATTGGTCGCACAATCAGACGCCTGAGTCATCGCTGGTCTGAACACTATTGTAGTATTCTTAGAAATAAGAAATCGCATAGTGTTATTAAACACTGCCATAAAAAACATGGAGGAAATCCTAATTGTTACACGATAGTCCCGATAGAGGAGATCGAACCCTCCAACCTATACAGCAGATTCCTGAGGCTGAGGCAGAGAGAGACATACTGGATTCACAAACTGAAGACTATGCACCCTTTGGGTCTCAATCTCAATGTGGATCTAGCAGAATTCTAAGATCCATCTATTTACCACCAGAGGTGTGTCTCTCTCTGCCTCATCCTGCAGAGAATTTATTATCTCCAATTTTTAGTCTAAATTGTTTGGACTGGTGTATCCCCAAATACATACACATTCTGCATTATACATATGTATATCATACATATGGGGGTCTTTCTAAAGATAATATGACCTCAAAGAAACAATATAAACATGGATAAAAGAAGACGATTACACATTATTTAGGTTAATGACCAAGAAATTTGAATTAAAAAACTTTAGTTTTAGAAACAGGTATTATCCCGATTATAATGTGACTTATCGACAAGAGCAATAGAGTAAAGGCATATACCAAATACTATATTCCAGACATCAGTTACATATGCACTTACCCACTTATATAAACTACACTAATTTTTTCCAACCTAGTTACCACAATGCTATATTATTCGGCAATTTCACCATACACTCTAAACCTACTGACACTTACAAGCACAGCAAACACCAACTATAAGTTGAATCATTATTTGACATTATTATTATATTATTTCACCAACACACACTATTTATCAATAGATATCTTTGCTACATTCACTATTAGTGGCATTATTATTTAAACACCACCCTCACAACAATAATTTTGTTATACTTAGATTCAATTTGCACTAACTTTAGTCAATTGCCACGTATAGATTCACTACACAAAGGGCACATTTTCACACAACCCCTTTAACCCTGAATCATTTTAGCATTATATTAGATTCACTACACAGAGGATAGCTTTTTAGGAATCCATAGAATCACATCACAGAATTTCAAACCTTAGTTTAATGTTATTGACCGTATCACAATATTTATTTAAAAACACGAAGGACCCGAAGCTACAATCTAGGATCACGTAGAATTTTGAAATTAATTATTATTTTTTTAGATCCGAACAACAGAATGTTATTATCTCCTAAATTAAACTGGTATAGATCTTAAATATTTAGAAACATATCGAGATCCATTAAATTTGAAATTGAAAATGAATATCATAACATTTACTCACTATCTCCATGTATTATGTTATCAAGCTGAAATCGTATACGTATAATGCATCGTATCATGCATGTATTGGGTTAATATGTTTTTTCTAATAACTTCAATTATATACGACTCAGTTTTGATAACATTACATATATATTTTTTTAGGACATCTAGTAATACCACAGTGAGGGCCAATTGCAAACAGAGCATATACATTTAGCAGAGGGGGACCCCCGAAATTTAGAATTTATAGGATATTCACCCGTACATTTCATGTTCAGGCTGTTGTATATATGTTGTGTATCAAATATAAGAAGAGTTTTTTCACTATGTCTATCTGTATAATGTTGCTAAAAATGTATGTTAACATATTATTATTTGCAACAATGTGTTATTGACAGCTGAAACACAATTCTGTTAGTTATTCAGTACCTGTGAGAGGCGTAGTACTTAATTGATTAATGCACATGTTATGGTGGGTGTGTAACATGTAAACCATTTCCATTGGTTAACTCAGCCTTTTTAAGACAGGAAGGTAGTTCACTAAATTTATGAGCCTGATGAAACGGCGTGCAGCCGAGAAACGCGTAGCGAAGTTTTAAGAGTTTTAATAAAAGTTTTTACATTGTTCTACCTTGCTTTGAACTATTCTTTCCACTGGATATTCGAGAGTAACAGCCACTTTTGTTGGAAGTCAGCCGAACGGCTTTATAAAGTTTCGGTCCGCCTGATATTGCACTGTTTGTGCACACACGCTTGTGAGTATATACATCTACCCACTGTTGTTAGATCGATATTGGTCAGGGTGATCTGCACCAAAGGTGTTCTATGCTTCATTCCTCTTAGGGGCCTGACTATTGCCGGGAGCATATCGGGAGAGAAAGAGTCAGCCGAACGGCTCTGAAGCTTCGGCTTGCGGATTATTGCACTGGAAGTGCAAATATCTTTGTGAGTATTAGTATTTCTTCCTTTTGGAAATCTCACTTATTGTTGGGTTTATCTGCACCAGATCGCCTCTTCTTTTTTGTCATTCCCAGGACCAAGTTTTATCAGTACTAAAATAAAAGTTTAAAAAAAAATAAAAAAAATACATCTTTAGCATATTAACATATGCTACTTTGTAGGATCCCCCCTTAGCCCCCAACCTCCCTGATCCCCCCCAAAACAGCTCTCTAACCCCCCCCCCTCTGCCTTATTGGGGACCATCTTGGGTACTGGCAGCTGTCTGCCAGTACCCAGTTAACAATATTTTTTCTCTTTTTTATTTTATTTTTTACATTTTTCTGTAGTGTAGCTTCCCCACGACCAACCCCTACCCCCACCCCCTCCCAGATCCCTTAGATTACTTTTTGGGGGAATTTATTCCCCCTCTTCCTCCCACTTATAGAGGATTATTTCTGTAGTGTAAGCGGTTCCCATCCGCTCCCTCCCCGTGCACGCGCCCACCCGCCGATCCCCCGTGCACGCGCGCGTGTCTGTGCGCGCCCCTGACTCTCCCGCCCCCGATCCCGCCCCCCTCTGTGTCTCTGAAGCCATCGATGGCCGCCCACCCGCCTCCCACTGCAGCTCCCACCCACCAACGATTGCGGCCATCGATGTCCGGTGTAGAGAGGGCCACAGAGTGTCTCTCTCTGCACCGGAGGGGTACAAATTGTTATTGCAGGATGCCTCGATATTGAGGCATCCTGCAATAAGCGGAAAGCAGCTGGAAGTGATGAGGATCGCTTCCAGCTGCTTTCCAAACCGAGGACGTACGCCATACGTCCTTAGGCGTTAACTGCATTTTTTCTGAGGACGTATGGCGTACGTCCTCGGTCATTAAGGGGTTAAATATAATTGCAATAAATCTAAATAAAATTCCTATCATTAACTAAATTATTCCTTTTTAAAACTAAATACTTACCTATAAAATAAACCCTAAGCTAGATACAATATAACTAACAATTACATTGTAGCTATCTTAGGGTTTATTTTTATTTTACAGGCAAGTTTGTATTCATTTTAACTAGGTAGAATAGTTACTAAATAGTTATTAACTATTTAATAAATACCTAGCTAAAATAAATACAAAAGTACCTGTAAAATAAAACCTAACCTAAGTTACAATTACACCTAACACTACACTATAATTAAATTAATTCCCTAAATTAAATACAATTAAATAAAATTAGCTAAAGTACAAAAAACCCCACTAAATAATAAACAAATTACAAGATTTTTAAACTTATTACACCTAATCTAATCCCCCTAACAAAATAAAAAAGCCCCCCCAAAATAAAAAAAAAAAGCCCTACCCGACACTAAATTACAAATATCCCTTAAAAGGGCCTATTGCGGGGCATTTCCCCAAAGTAATCAGTTCTTTTATCTGTAAAAAAAATTACAAATCCCCCCCCAAAATTAAAACCCACCACCCACACAACCAACCCTACTTTAAAACCCACCCAATACCCCCTTAAAAAAACCTAACACTAACCCCTTGAAGATCACCTTACCAGGAGAAGTCTTCATCCAACCGGGCCGAAGTCCTCAACGAAGCCGGGAGAAGTCTTCATACAAGCCGGGCGAAGTAGTCCTCCAGACGGGCAGAAGTCTTCATCCAGACGGCATCTTCTATCATCATCCGGCGCGGAGCGGGTCCATCTTCAAGACATCCAACGCGGTGCATCCTCTTCAATCGACGTCTTCTTAGTAAATGACAGTTCCTTTTAGTAAGGTCATCCAAGATGGCGCCCCTTCAATTCCGATTGGCTGATAGAATTTTATCAGCCAATCGGAAATTAAGGTAGAAAAAATCCTATTGGCTGATGCAATCAGCCAATAGGATTGAAGTTCAATCCTATTGGCTGATCCAATAAGCCAATAGGATTGAGCTTGCATGCTATTGGCTGATTGGATCAGCCAATAGGATTGAACTTCAATCCTATTGGCTGATTTTTTCTACCTTAATTCCGATTGGCTGATAGAATTATCAGCCAATCGGAATTAAAGGGACGCCATCTTGGATGACGTCACTTAAAGGTACCTTCATTCTGTGTTAGCCGTCGGATGAAGAGGATGCTCCACGTCGGATGTCTTGAAGATGGACCTGCTCCATGCCGGATGGATGAACATAGAAGATGCCGTCTGGATGAAGACTTCTGCCCGTCTGGAGGACCACTTCTGCCCGGCTTGGATAAAGACTTCTGCCCATCTGGAGGACCACTTCACCCGGTTGGATGAAGATGTCTCCCGGTAAGGTGATCTTTAAGGGGTTAGTGTTAGGTTTTTTTAATGGGGTATTGGGTGGGTTTTAGAGTAGGGTTGGTTGTGTGGGTGGTGGGTTTTAATGTTAGGGGGGGATTTTAAAAAATTTTTACAGGTAAAAGAGCTGATTACTTTGGGGCAATGCCCCGCAAAAAGGCCCTTTTAAGGGCTATTTGTAATTTAGTGTAGGGTAGGGCTTTTGTTTATTTTGGGGGGGGCTTTTTTATTTTGTTAGGGGGATTAGATTAGGTGTAATTAGTTTAAAAATCTTGTAATTTGTTTATTATTTTCTGCAATTTAGTGTTTTTGTACTTTAGATAATTTTATTTAATTGTATTTAATTGTATTTAATTTAGGGAAATAATTTAATTACAGTGTAGTTTTAGGTGTAATTGTAACATAGGTTAGGTTTTATTTTACAGGTAACTTTGTATTTATTTTAGCTAGGTAGTTATTAAGTAGTTAATAACTATTTAATAACTATTCTACCTAGTTAAAATAAATACAAACTTGCCTGTAAAATAAAAATAAACCCTAAGCTAGATACAATGTAACTATTAGTTATATTGAATCTAGCTTAGGGTTTATTTTATAGGTAAGTATTTTGTTTTAAATAGGAATTATTTAGTTAATGATAGGAATTTTTATTTAGATTTCTTTTAATTATATTTAAGTTAGGGGGTGTTAGGGTTAGACTTAGGCTTAGGGGTTAATACATTTAGTATAGTGGCGGCGGCATTGGGGACGGCAGATTAGGGGTTAATAAATGTAGGTAGGTGGTGGCGATGTTAGGGCCGGCAGATTAGGGGTTAATAATTTTTAACGAATGTTTGCGAGGCGGGGGTGCTGCGGTTTTATTATGGGGCGGCAGATTAGGGGTTAATAAGTGTAGGTAGGTGGTGGCGACATTGGGGGCGGCAGAGTAGGGGTTAATAAATATAATGTAGGGTTTGGCGATGTTGGGGGCAGCAGATTAGGGGTTCATAAGTATAATGTAGATGGCGGCAGTGTCTGGAGCGGCAGATTAGGGGTTAATAATTATAATGTAGATGTCGGCGATGTTGGGGCGGCAGATTAGGGGTTAATAAGTGTAAGATTAGGGGTGTTTAGACTTGGGGTTCATGTTAGGGTGTTAGGGTAGACATAAAATGTATTTCCCCATAGGAATCAATGGGGCTGTGTTACTGAGTTTTACGCTGCTTTTTTGCAGGTGTTAGACTTTTCCTATGGGGAAATCGCGCACGAGCACGTTACACCTGCTCGCTGCTAACGTAAGCAGCGCTGGTATTGAAGTGCAGCAATGAGCAAAATTTTGCTCAACGCTCACTTCTTGTCTGGTTTGTAAAAACCCGTAATACCAGTGCTGTCTGTAAGTGAGCGGTGAGCATAAACTGCTCGTTAGCACCGCATAGCCTCTAATGCAAAACTCGTAATCTAGGTGTTTATAATTTACTCCTATTATCAAATTTTCTTCATTCTCTTGGTATCTTTATGCCGGCCCATTTTTGGTGAACAACCTGGGTTGTCCTTGCTGATTGGTGGATAAATTCATCCACCAATAAAAAAGTTCAGAACCCTGAACCAAGAAAAAGCTTAGGTGCCTTCTTTTTCAAATAAAGATAGCAAGAGAACAAAGAAAAATTAATAATAGGAGTTAATTAGAAAGTTGCTTAAAATTGCTTGCTCTATCTGAATCACGAAAGAAAACATTTGGGTTCAGTGTCCCTTTAAGTTAAAGGCGTTTTAAACTTAAAATCATTATGCAGAGTAGCATATATATTATTATTATTGCTTACTACTAAATTACCTAAATTACCTTTTCGTATTTGTACCAAGGCCCTCCGTTGAGTATGTCCGCTATTAGTACTGTAAAATGAGGTTTCCCTTGGTGTGTTTACAATGACTTGTTATACCAGCTGCTGAGTTTAAAATCTAATCTAAAATTGCTCCTTTAGGTATATTTTCTATATGAAATAGCTGTCTCTGATAACTGATACCACATCCTAATAAAATTGTCTGAGCTTGCAGGGAGAGATTATCTTTATATTTACTCAAGATCCTCCTTATCTTTTTTTCTCACTGTATACACAGTGAGATTTGTACTTAGGGTCTTATGATCAAAAACTTGCTGGCCTGGAGAGAAAAGATGCCAAATCTTTTGGTGCTTTTTTTTAGCATTATATTGCAATATATGTGTCTCTCCTTCACATACAGAACCCTGACAGCTTTGCCTTTTCTAAAATTGTTTTAGGCAACTCACAGTACTGATAAGTCCTCTTAGATCATCTTGCCAGAGCAGAGAGCTTTAGATCAGGTTTCTTCAAATCATAGGTCAGGACCCATTACTGGGTTGCAACACTATGTTTACTGGGTTGCAACTTGTGTGTTTGTGTTGTAGGAGAGTGTGTGTGGTGTGTGTGTGTTGTATGAGAGTGTATGTGGTGTGTGTGTTGTATGAGAATGTGCAATGTGTGTGTTATTAGTGTCTGTGGTGTCTGTGTTGTTTGAGAGTGTGTGTGGTATCTGTGTTGTATGAAAGAGTGTGATGTGTGTGTGTGTTGTATGAGAGTGCAAGTGGTGTCTGTGTTGTATGAGAGTGTGTGGTGTGTTGAATGAGAGTGTGTGTAGTCTGTGTGTTGTATGAAAGTGTGTGTGATGTGTGTGTGTTGTATGAGAGTATGTGGGGGGAGGTGTGTTGATTGAGAGTGTGTTGTGTGTGTTGTATGAGAGTGTGGTGTCTGTGTTGTATGAGAGTGTGTGGTATGTGTGTTGTATGAGAATGTGCAATGTGTGTGTTATTAGTGTCTGTGGTGTCTGTGTTGTTTGAGAGTGTGTGTGGTATCTGTGTTGTATGAAAGAGTGTGATGTGTGTGTGTGTTGTATGAGAGTGCAAGTGGTGTCTGTGTTGTATGAGAGTGTGTGGTGTGTTGAATGAGAGTGTGTGTAGTCTGTGTGTTGTATGAAAGTGTGTGTGATTGTGTGTGTTGTATGAGAGTATGTGGGGGGAGGTGTGTTGATTGAGAGTGTGTTGTGTGTGTTGTATGAGAGTGTGGTGTCTGTGTTGTATGAGAGTGTGTGGTGTGTGTGTTATACAATAGTGTGTGTGGTGTGTGTGTTGTATGAGAGTGTGTGGTGTGTGTGTTATACAATAGTGTGTGTGGTGTGTGTGTTGTATGAGAGTGTGTGGTGTGTGTATTATATGACAGTGTGGGTGTGCTGTATGAGAGAGTGTGTGTGTTACATGAGAGTGTGTGTGCTGTGTGGGGATTGTATGAGAGTGTGTGTGGTGTGTGTGTTGATTGAGAGTGTGTGTGGTGTATGTATTGTATGAATGTGTGTGTGTGTTGTGTACAGTACATGTATCTATGAGGAGCAATTTATATTTTTATATTTTTTGTTTGTTTATTAAAGGGACAGTAAAGTCAAAATTAAACTTTCATAATTTGAATAGAGCATGCAATTTTAAACAACTTTCCAATTTACTTCTGTTATCAAATTTGCTTTGTTCTCGTGGGGGTCAAATTATTATAGTGCGAGCAGACATGATACAATGTAGCATATCATGCCCGCTGCACATCGTTAAATGCTGACAGCATACGCTGTCGGCATTTATTATTGCACCAGTAGTTCTTGTGAACTGCTGGTGCAATACCGCCCCTTGCAGATTTGCGGCCAATCGGCTGCTAGCAGGGTGTGTCAATCAACGCAATTGTATTGAATCGGGTTAATTTCTGTCCGCCGCCTCAGAGCAGGCGGACAGGTTATGGAGCAGCAGTCTTTAGACCGCTGCTTCATAACTTCTGTTTCCGGCGAGCCTGAAGGCTTTCTGGAAACACGGAGCATCAAGCTACGTACGGAGCTTGATAAATTGAACCCTTGGTATCTTTTATTGAAGAGCAAAACTAGCTTTTCTCATAAGGGCTCAGGAGTGTGCACGTATCTTTAATACTCTATGGCAGCAGTGTTTTTCAACATTATTTATAGCTTTGTTATACAATGTTGCACACTCCTGAGCTCTTATGAGCCTAGCCAGTTTTAGTCTTCAATAAAGGATAACAAGAGAATGAAGCAAATCTGGTGACAGAAGTAAATTGGAAAGTGTTTAAAATTGAGTGCTCTATCTAAATCATAAAAGTTTAATTTTGACTTAAAAAAATAAAAAATAAATATATATATATTAGCGTATATTTGGTATAGAAACAAGATTAACTGTGCTGGATATTAATATCCCACATAAAACATAACAACAGTTACAACAGTATGTTTGGAAACATTTCTCACACTGTAAAACCTGTTTTGTAAAAAAACATAATTTATGTAAGAACTTACCTGATAAATTCATTTCTTTCATATTGGCAAGAGTCCATGAGCGAGTGACGTAAGGGATATACAATCCTACCAGGAGGGACAAAGTTTCCCAAACCTCAAAATGCCTATAAATACACCCCTCACCACACCCACAATTCAGTTTAGCGAATAGCCAAGAAGTGGGGTGATAAAGAAAGGAGTAATAAAGCATCAACAAAGGAATTTGGAAATAATTGTGCTTTATACAAAAAAATCATAACCACCATAAAAACAGGGTGGGCCTCATGGACTCTTGCCAATTTGAAAGAAATTAATTTATCAGGTAAGTTCTTACATAAATTATGTTTTCTTTCATGTAATTGGCAAGAGTCCATGAGCTAGTGACGTATGGGATAGCAATACCCAAGATGTGGAACTCCTTGCAAGAGTCACTAGAGAGGGAGGGATAAAAATAAAAACAGCCATTTTCCGCTGAAAAAATTAATCCACAACCCAAAATATAAGTTTATTTTCATAAATGAAAGGAAAAAACTTTAAAACAAAAGCAGAAGAATCAAACTGAAACAGCTGCCTGAAGAACTGTTTTACCAAAAACTGCTTCCGAAGAAGCAAATACATCAAAATGGTAGAATTTAGTAAATGTATGCAAAGAAGACCAAGTAGCAGCTTTGCAAATCTGATCAACTGACACTTCATTCTTAAAAGCCCAGAAAGTGGAAACTGATCTAGTAGAAGGAGCTGTAATTCTCTGAGGCGGGGCTTGACCCGACTCCAAATAGGCTTGATGAATCAAAAGCTTTAACCACGAAGCCAAAGAAATGGCAGAAGCCTTCTGACCTTTCCTAGAACCAGAAAAGATAACAAATAGACTAGAAGTCTTCCTGAAATCTTCAGTAGCTTCAACATAATATTCCAGAACTCTCACCACATCCAAAGAATGTAAAGATATCATCAAAGAATTCTTAGGATTAGGACACAAGGAAGGAACAACAATTTCTCTAATAATGTTGTTAGAATTCACAACCTTAGGTAAGAATTTAAATGAAGTCTGCAAAACTGCCTTATCCTAATGAAAAATCAGAAAAGGAGATTCACAAGAGAGAGCGGATAATTCAGAAACTCTTCTAGCAGAAGAGATGGCCAAAAGAAACAACAGTTTCCAAGAAAGTAGTCTAATGTCCAAAGAATGCATAGGCTCAAACGAAGGAGCCTGTAAAGCCTTCAAAACCAAATTAAGACTCCAAGGAGGAGAGATTGATTTAATGACAGGCTTGATATGAACCAAAGCCTGCACAAAACAATGCGTATCAGGGAGTTTAGCAATCTTTCTGTGAAATAAAACAGAAAGAGATTTGTCCTTTCAAGGAACTTGCAGACAAACCTTTATCCAAACCATCCTGAAGAAACTGTAAAATTCTAGGAATTCTAAAAGAATACCAAGAGAATTTATGAGAACACCATGAAATGTAAGTCTTCTAAACTCAATAATAAATCTTTGCAGAAACAGATTTACGAGCCTGCAACATAGTATTAATCACAGAGTCAGAAAAACCTCTATGACTAAGCACTAAGCATTCAATTTCCATACCTTCAAATTTAATGATTTGAGATCCTGATGGAAAAACTGAACTTGAGATAGAAAGTCTGGCCTTAATGGAAGTGGCCAAGGTTGACAACTGGATATCCGAACAAGATCCACATACCAAAACCTGTGAGACCATGCTGGAGCCACCAGCAGCGCAAACGACTGCTCCATGATGATTTTGGAGAACACTCTTGGAAGAAGAACTAGAGGCGGGAAAATATAAGCCGGATGATAACACCAAGGAAGTGTCAATGCATCCACTACTTCCGCCTGAGGATCCCTGGACCCGGACAGGTACCTGGGAAATTTCTTGTTTAGATGAGATGCCATCAGATCTATTTCTGGAAGCCCCCACAACTGAACAACTTGAGAAAACACATCTGGGTGGAGAGACCATTCTCCCGGATGTAAAGTCTGACGACTGAGGTAATCCGCTTCCCAATTGTCTATACCTGGGATATGAACCGCAGAAATTAGACAGGAGCTGGATTCCGCCCAAACAAGTATCCGAGATACTTCTTTCATAGCTTGAGGACTGTGAGTCCCACCCTGATGATTGACATATGCGGCATATGATATGCCACAGTTGTGATATTGTCTGTCTGAAAGCAAAAACGGTTCTCTCTTCAACAGAAGCCAAAACTGAAGAGCCCTGAGAATCGCACGGAGTTCTAAAATATTTATTGGTAATCTCGCCTCTTGAGATTTCCAAACCCCTTGTGCTGTCAGCTCCCCAACCTGAAAGACATGCATATGTTGTGATCACAGTCCAGGTTGGATGAACGAAAGAGGCCCCTAGAATTATACAATGGTGATCTAACCATCAAGTCAGAGAAAGTCAAACATTGGGATTTAAGGATATTAATTGTGATATTCTTGTATAATCCCTGCACCATTGGTTCAGCATACAAAGCTGGAGAGGTCTCAAATGAAAACGAGCGAAGGGGATCGCGTCTGATGCTGCAGTCATGAGACCTAAAACTTCCATGCACATAGCTACTGAAGGGAATGACTGAAACTGAAGGTTCCGACAGGCTGCAACCAATTTCAAACGTCTCTTGTCTGTCAGAGACAAAGTCATGGACACTGAATCTATCTGGAAACCTAAAAAAGGTTACCTTTATCTGAGGAATCAATGAACTTTTTGGTAAATTGATCCTCCAACCATGTCTTCGAAGAAACAACAGTAGTTGATTCATGTGAGATTCTGCGGAACGTAAAGACTGAGCAAGTTTCCGGCCCAAAAATAGTCCGGCTCCTAAGCTTTACATTCCTGCTTTTTAAATAAAGATAGCAAGAGAACAAAGAAAAATTGATAATAGGAGTAAATTAGAAAGTTGCTTAAAACTGCATGCTCTATCAGTTTCATTATAGAAAAAAATTGGGTTTAGTATCCCTTTAATAAAGTTGAGTTTTTTTCTTTTATTAAAGTACAATGGTTTGCTGTATTTCGCTATATTGGTGGTCAATAATTATTTACAAATCTGACAAGAAAATGTTGGTTTATTCATCAATAGTATTGGATTAAAAATGATCATTATTATTATTGATAGTAGCAGTAGTAATATTATGTAATATAGCATAAAACAGAAGATATTATCCAAATGACCACTAGATGCCAGACTTCCTTTGCTAACATGCGACACAATTTATATATCTTCCCAGCTGTGCAGTTATAATGCTATAACTTTGTCTGACTGCATCTCTGCGTGTAGCAGAAAATATTGTCACTTCACAGCAAGATAGTAAAATAGAAGAGGCAAGCTTGCAAACTGCATCAAAAGTTTATTTATCATTTATATAGTCACACAGCAAATAAAGCATTTAAATAAAAATGTGCACAAACATGGCTTATAAATGAAAAGTGGGATTTGGCACTATCTACAGATGTTTGAAAAACAAACAACCCCCCTCACACACACACTCACACACACACCAAGAAAAAAAAACATAAACAGGAGTTCCATGTTTATTAAAACTCTATGGGCAAGATTACAAGTTGCGCAGCAAATCTGTTTTTCACAATTGTGAAAACACAGCGCGCGTTATGTTTTTTTCGCATTTGGGGTTGCGCAGGTATTACAAAGCACAATAAATTATTTTAAGCAAGCGTTAACCCACGTAGTACAAAAAGCCAGATTGTATGTGCATTATTGTATTCCCCCATAGAAGTCAATCGCAATTTTTCAAGACTTGTGATATCTGCACAATGAAAACTGATTGCGAAAAGACCATATCGCATGCGGAAAACTGATACCACACAACTTGTAATCTTGCCCTATATTTTTTTCTGATGGTTCTGAAGTTACAAGTGCACTGTAATGAAAATATCAGCTAACCTGCTAAGCAGCTAACCCTATGTTATTCATATTTATCATATAATCATAAGCTCAGCTAGGTAAAATATTTATCCTAGTTTTGTCTCTATCGTACAGGAAAATTGAAATTTGTAGCTTTATGTTAAAAATAAAGTTTATTGTATTTTTTACTTTGATAAATACTAGTTAATGTGTGATGATAAATTGAAACGTTAAGAATTACATATACTAACTAATAAACTAATGTTATGAATACTGAAATATTAAGTGCTCAAATGTTATAATCAAATGTCACAACAATAAACAGTTAAGCTTGCTTTGGAGCGAACATGTCATTTAATGTCTCAGTTTTTATCTTTTACAGGGTCTCACAAAACATAAGACAAAAACAGGATGGTACCTCTAGCTATTGAGTTAAATGAAGAGCTGCAAAAATCTTCCCTCTCAAGACGAATATTAATATTATGAAAACTTTTTAAATGACCTTTGGAAGTATGAAATAAAACTATGGATATATATATATATATATATATATATATATATATATATATATATATATATATATATATATATATATATATATATATATATATATATATATATATATATAAATAAATAACCATGAACCATTAAATAATTAAGAATATTATTAAACAAATCTACAGTTGCAAGACATTGAATGCATTTTAACCATATTAATGTCATCCACTGAATCTTAATTTGCATTCAATTCTAAGTAACACTGCTCCCGAAACAACTTCCATCACACTGTATGTATTGAACTGTTGAACTTGGAACTTTGAAGGTTAAAGTCAACTTATGCAAGTCAGTTGAGGTGCACTGTTTCATTTTCAATACACACAACTGCTTTTTGAAGTCCCCGGCTATTGTTAAAGATGCTTTTATGCAAGGGTTTAATGCACAATATGATATGCAAATGTCATCTATATGATGTGTCCTGCTGCTAATGCCAAGCATTTAACAGCCTCATTGCATTAATGTGATGATGTGAATGCTGGTTTGTATTATTCAACATAAATGTAGATCTAAAGGGCAAATAAAGTAACAAATACCACCAAATAATTTTCATATCCAAACATTTAAATCTTAATATCTTGACTCAGAATTGGAACTATAAATAAATATCTATTTAATCTGTAGTGAAATGCTACCATATTATATACCTGTATATAAGCTGCTATTGCTTTCCTGTAAGTCTCTGGGATATTAATTATTTTTTTTAAGCGTTATATAACCATAAAACAGTATTAACAAAAGCAAATACATAATATTCTAATTGGTGCCTCAATTGAGAAAATGACCTGTCACTCAAAAAAAAATAAAAAATAAAAGACAGTGTAACTTGTGGATTTGGACCAGAATGTATAATGAGCTGTTCGTTCATGTAGTGCTCTGACTGACAATAGGTCAAAGTATATGCTTTAAAAAGTCTAAAGAACCAGAGCTTTATTGACCACTTAGTAACACAGGCTCCCTTATTAACATTATAATATGGGACTTAAAATATATTCAGGCTTCCCAAGCTATGTACCCACATGTGTGTGAGTAATTTGTGAATGCAAAATAATTTGTTATTGTAATAAATAAAAAGTGCTTTTCTTATTTCTTTCTCAATGCTTATTTCACTTTTTTTTTTTTTGTTTGTTTTTTTCGATTTGCTATGTACAATAGGTGTAGAGATGACAGCTTAATAAAGTGGTTACAAAGCTTTTGCTAGTTACATCAATAACAATAATAATAAACATATAACTTCTAACAAACAAATTGCTCAATTCTCAAGCTCATACTACATACTGATACTCTACCGGTTGTCCAACAAAGTCATCTAGAAACAGATGTACAAGAGGTAACAAGGGTTTTCAAAGCTTTTCATCTGTAAGGTATCGTTAATACAGCTAATTGTCCATGAAATAAAATGCACATATTGAAATGAAGATAAGGGATAAAGGGATGTCTCACGTCCCGAGGCTGGGGGGCCCTCCACCTCCAATGGTGTTATGTTGTAGTTGAGGTGCTGTTGTGGTACTGTTAGGAGTGCTATCAGTGAGAGGCGGAATTCAATCTTCCCAGAGGAATCTGGCATCAAAGAAAAAGGGTAACTTATTGCGTTTAAGATAACCATATTCCTCCAGACCTAGGAGCTCAGACGTCCTATCTAACCACATAGTCTTTGTAGGGGATACTGGTATTTTCCAGGCTCGGGTAATTAAAGATCTAGCACAATTAAATCCTATCTGCAAGAGGAGGGATTTTAATTTACAGGGGAGTTTGGGACTATCGTTTAATAACGCTATTCTAGGGTTTAATTTGAGTGTTTCCCCCACTAGTGATTTAAAGTGGAGTTCCACCTCCTTCCACAAAGGATTTATTTTGGAGCAGTCCCACCACATATGTATTAAGCTACCTGGTTCCCCGCATCCCCTCCAACAAGTTTGTGAAGAGTCTGGGTATATAGTATTTAGTCTTGTTGATGTAAGGTACCAGCGTAGTAATATCTTATAATTCATCTCAAGTATCTGTGGGAATGTTGAGGATTTTTTAGTTTGTTGAAAGATTTTGTCCCATTCCTTCAGGTATATGTTAGTATTACGGTCCAGAGCCTACTTGGTTGTATAGGGTGGTAAATGAGTTTTCTGGTATTATAGTAGTAATGAAGATAATGGTCTTTGAATTGTAATGCCTTTGTTGCACAAGCTCTCAAAAGGTGTTAGGGGGCGTAGTAAGTCTTTTTATATGGTGATGTTTGTATAAAGTGGTGTAGTTGGGTGTATTTAAGCCAGCCTGTGTAGGATATATAACATTTTTGAGTGGGTTGTCATTTTTATGGATTGAATCCGTCCCCACCAGGAAAGAGGTTTAGTCGCACAATTGGTGAGATCCCTATGTGTAGAGTGGAGTAATGTATTGTAATTTTTCTTAAAAAGAGTTGGGGGAGAGGTGTATACCCAAGTATTTAATTAATTATGTCTGTAGGCGTAAAAGACAGATGGAGGAGAGGTTACGAAACTCGGCTGTGCTAAGTGATATGTTTAAGATTTATAATTTTGATTTATTCACTAAGAAGCTTGAGAATCTACCAAATCTGTCTATCTCATGCATAATGGAATGGACCATATGTGGGATTAAACAGAGAACAGGACATCGTCCACATACATAGCTATTTTAAAGTCATTAGGGCAATGTTATACCTTTTATGTCGTCATTTGCTTGGATGTAGGAAGCTAAGACTTCCATGGTTAGAATTAATAGGATGGGGGAAAGCGGGCATCCTTGGCGAGTGCCATTTTGAATAAGAAATGAATCTGATAGCATACCGTTAGCTCTCACTCTAGTGCTTTGTTGGGAATATAGACTACGAATTCGAGTGATCATTTTAGCTCAGAATCCAAATGATTCTAATGTGTTTGTTAGAAATCGCCAGCTTTTTCTATTGAACGCTTTTTCGACATCGGTTGTAATTAATACTGATTTAATGTTGTGGAATTTTGCAAAGGCTGTGAGTGTTATGGCTCTAATCGTGTTGTCACGGGCTTCACGACGTGGGACAAAACCCACCTGGTATGTGTGTATTAATTAATGTAGAACAGTGATAATGCAATTTTATAGAATTTTACTAAATATCTTTATGTCCGTGTTTAATAGTGAAATTGGTCTATAACTACCGGGATCTTCTTGTGGTTTTTCAGGTTTAAGTATTACCAAAATATGAGCTTTCAACATGTCTTGTGAAAATTTAAGGGAATCGTCAATGGCCTGAAATAAGGTTAGTAAGTGGGGGCCAAGAGTTCTTTGAAAGTCTTAAAATAAGAGTTGGTAAAACCGTCAGGGCAAGGACTCTTGCCTGAAGGGAGGTGCGATATTACTGTTCGGATTTAATAAAAGTAACTCCACCCCCCAAAAAAAGCCTAATCTAAAAAAATAAACAATAACCATATCTTAAAAAAAGATTGCCCTGAAAAGGGCATTTGATTGGGCATTGCCATTAGAAGGGCATTTGGTAGGGCAGTGCCTAAAGAAATTACAGCTCATTTTCTGCTTGAACTTTAAAACAGATGGGCTACAGCAGCAGAAGACCACACCGGATGCTACTTCTGTCAGCTTAGAACAGGAAATTGAGGCTACAATTCACACAGGCTCACCAAAATTGGACAATAGAAGATTGGAAAAATGTTGCCTGGTCTGATGAGTCTCAATTTCAGCTGCGACATTCAGATGGTAGGGTCAGAATTTGGCGTAAACAACACAAAAGCGTGGATCCATCCTGCCTTGTATCCACGGTACAGGCTGGTGGTGGTGGTGTAATGGTGTGGGGATATTTTCTTGGCACACTTTGGGCCCCTTAGTACCAATTGAGCATTGTTTAAATTCCACAGCCTACCTGAGTATTGTTGCTGACCACGTCCATCGCTTTATGACTACAGTGTACCCATCTTCTGATGGCTACTTCTAGCAGGATAATGCACCATGTCACAAAGCTCAAATCATCTCAAACTGGTTTCTTGAACATGACAATGAGTTAACTGTTCTCCAATGGCCTCCACAGTCACCAGATCTCAATCCAATAGAGCACATTTGGGATGTGGTGGAATGGGAGATTCGCATCATAAATGTGCAGCCGACAAATCTGCAGCAACTGCGTGATGCTATCATGTCAATATGGACCAAAAAGTCTGAGAAATATTTCCAACACCTTGTTGAATCTATGCCACAAAGAATTAAGGTAGTTCTGAAGACAAAAGGGGGTCCAACCTGACACTAGCAAGATGTACCTTATAAAGTGGTTGGTGTATATATATATATATATATATATATATATATATGATGCTTTTTTGGTAATATATATCCTCTGCCAGGCTCATCTTCCTTACACATCACTCTTCCTCTGCTGCACCTCTCTGCCAATCCCTTCACTGGCTTCCTCTTTCCGCCGGGATTAAACACAAAATTCTCAATTTGACATACAAAGCCCTCAACTGCACTGCTCCCCCCTATATCTCAGACCTTGTCTCCAGATACTCTCCCTCCCATCCCCTTCGCTCTGCTCATGACCTTCTACTCTCCTCCTCTACACTAACCTTTCTTTATACCATTTCCTCTCCTCCATTGTTATCCCCTTGAACCCCCTTAGCATGTAAGCCTAAGAGCCATGCTATTTGCAGATCACCTTCTTTAGAGCTGACTACAACAGTGCCACTCTTGGCAGGGCCCTCTACCCGTCTGATCCCTATAAATGTCTCCTTGTATTCTACCTATGTTTATAGTGCTGCAGAATCTGTTGGCGCTCTACAAATAACCGACAATAATATTAATATATACAGTATAAATATATATATATATATTAGAAGTTGTAGATCCGCACTCACTGGATTTTAAATGAATATCTTTATTAGTGAATAGTGACGTTTCGGGGATTAAACTGTCTCCTCCACTTACCGGGAGGAGTCTTCATCCAAGTGGCAAGATCTCCTCAATGAAGCCGGCAGAAGTGGTCCTCCAGACAGGCAGAAGTGGTCCTCCAGACGGGCAGAAGTCTTCATCCAGATGGCATCTTCTATCTTCAGCCATCCGGCATGGAGCAGGTCCATCTTCAAGACATCCAGCGCAGAGAATCCTCTTCCAATGACGACTACCCGATGAATGAAGGTACCTTTAAGTGACGTCATCCAAGATGGCGTCCCTTAGATTCCGATTTGCTGATAGAATTCTATCAGCCAATCGGAATTAAGGTTGAAAAAATCCTATTGGCTGATGCAATCAGCCAATAGGATTGAGCTTGCATTCTATTGGCCGTTCCAATCAACCTTAATTCCGATTGGCTGATTGGCTTAATTTCAACCTTAATTCCGATTGGCTGAAAGAATTCTATCAGCCAATCGGAATCCATATTGGATGACGTCACTTAAAGGTACCTTCATTTGTTGGGTAGTCGTCGTTGCAAGAGGATGCTCTGCGCCGGATGTCTTGAAGAGGGACCCACTCCGCGCCGGATGAAAGAAGATAGAAGAAGCCGTCTGGGTGAAGACTTCTGCCCATCAGGAGGACCACTTCTGCCCGTCTGGAGGACCACTTCTTCCAGCTTCGTTGAGGACATCTTGCCGCTTGGATGAAGACTTCTACCAGTAAGTGGATCTTCGGGGGTTAGTGTTAGGATTTTTTAAGGGTGTATTGGGTGGGTTTTATTTTTAGGTTAGGGCTTTGGGCCGCAATAGAGCTAAATGCCCTTTTAATGGCAATGCCCATCCAAATGCCCTTTTCAGGGCAATGGGGAGTTTTTTTTAGTTAGGGTTTTATTTGGGGGGTTGGTTGTGTGGGTGGTTTGTATTTTTTTATAGGTAAAAGAGCTGATTTCTTTGGGCTATTGGTAGTTTAGTTTAGGCTAGGTTTTTTATTTTGGGTGGCTTTTTTTATTTTGATAGGCCTATTAGATTAGGTGTAATTAGTTTAAAGATCTTGTAATTTGTTTTTTATTTTCTGTAATTTAGTGTTTGTTTGTTTTTGTAATTTAGCTAATTGTTTTGAATTTAGTTAATTGTATTTAATTTAGGGAATTTATTTAAAGGGACAGTCTACACCAGAATTTGTATTGTTTTAAAAGATAGATAATACATTTATTACCCATTCCCCAGTTTTGCATAACCCACACTGTTATATTAATATACTTTTATGGGGCATTGCCCAAAAGTAATCAGCTCTTTTACCTGTAAAAAAAAGTACAAATCCCCCCCAACATTAAAACCCACCACCCACACAACCAACCCTACTCTAAAACCCACCCAATACCCCCTTAAAAAAACCTAACACTAACCCCTTGAAGATCCCCTTACCGGGAGAAGTCTTCACCCAACCGGGCCGAAGTCCTCAACGAAGCCGACAGAAGTGGTCCTCCAGACGGGCAGAAGTGGTCCTCCAGACGGGCAGAAGTCTTCATCCAGACGGCATCTTCTATCTTTATCCATCCGGCGCGGAGCGGCTCCATCTTCTAGACATCCGACGCAGAGCATCTTCTTCATCCAATTTCTTCTTGAACAATGACGGTTCCTTTAAGTGACATCATCCAAGATGGCATCCCTTCAATTCCGATTGGCTGATAGCATTCTATCAGCCAATCGGAATTAAGGTAGGAAAAATCCTATTGGCTGATGCAATCAGCCAATAGGATTGAGCTTGCATTCTTTTGGCTGTTCCAATCAGCTCAATACTATTGGCTGATTGGATCAGCCAATAGGATTGAACATCTTGGATGACGTCATTTAAAGGAACCGTCATTGTTCAAGAAGACATTGGATGAAGAGGATGCTCCGCATCGGATGTCTAGAAGATGGAGCCACTCCATGCCGGATGGATGAAGATAGAAGATGCCGTCTGGATGAAGACTTCTGCCCATCTGAAGGACCACTTCTGCCCGTCTGGAGGACCACTTCTGCCGGCTTCGTTGAGGACTTCAGCCCGGTTGGATGAAGACTTCTCCCGGTAAGGTGATCTTCAAGGGGTTAGTGTTAGGTTTTTTAAGGGAGTATTGGGTGGGTTTTAGAGTAGGGCTGGTTGTGTGGGTGGTGGGTTTTAATTTTTTTGGGGGGGTTTGTACTTTTTTTTACAGGTAAAAGAGCTGATTACTTTGGGGTAATGCCCCGCAAAAGGCCCTTTTAAGGGCTATTTGTAATTTAGTGTAGGGTAGGGCTTTTTTTTATTTTGGTGTAATTAGTTTAAAAATCTTGTTATTTGGTTTTTATATTCTGTAATTTAGTGTTTGTTTGTTTTTGTACTTTAGATAATTTTATTTAATTTTATTTAATTGTATTTAATTTAGGGAATAAATTTAATTATAGTGTAGTGTTAGGTGTTAGTGTAATTTAGGTTAGGTTTTATTTTACAGGTAAATTTGTATTTATTTTAACTAGGTAGTTAGTAAATAGTTAATAACTATTTAGTAACTATTCCACCTAGTTAAAATAAATACAAACTTGCCTGTAAAATAAAAATAAACCCTAAGATAGCTACAATGTAACTATTAGTTATATTGTAGCTAGCTTAGGGTTTATTTTATAGGTAAGTATTCAGTTTTAAATAGGAATAATATAGTTAATGATAGGAATTTTTATTTAGATTTATTTCAATTTATTTAAGTTAAGGGGTGTTAGGGTTATATTTAGGTTTAGGGGTTAATAAATATAATATAGTGGCAGCGACGATGGGGGCGGCAGATTAGGGTTTAATAAATGTAGGTAGGTGGCGGCGATGTTAGGGGGACAGATTAGGGGTTAATAATATTTAAATAGTGTTTGCGATGCGGGAGTACGGCAGTTTAGGGGTTAGTATGTTTATTATAGTGGCGGCGATGTTGGGGGTGGCAAATTAGGGGTTAATAACATTATGTAGGTGTCGGCGATGTTGTGGGCAGCAGATTAGGGGTTAATAAATATAATGTAAGTGTCGGCGATGTTGGGGGCAGCAGATTTGGGGTTCATAAGTATAATGTAGGTGGCGGCGATGTCCGGAGTGGCAGATTAGGGGTTAATAAGTATAATGTAGGTGTCGGCGATATCGGGCCCGGCAGATTAGGAGTTAATAAGTGTAAGATTAGGGGTGTTTAGACTCGGGATTCATGTTAGGGTGTTAGGTGTAAACATAAAATGAGTTTCCCCATAGGAATCAATGGGGCTGCGTTACTGAGCTTTACGCTGCTTTATTGCAGGTGTAAGACTTTTTCTCAGACGGCTCTCCCCATTGATGTCTATGGGGAAATCATGCACGAGCACGTACAACCAGCTCACTGCTGACTTAAGCAGCGCTGGTATTGGAGTGCGATATGGAGCACAATTTTGCTCAACGCTCACTTCTTGCCTTTTAACGCTGTGTTTCTGAAAACCTGTAATACCAGCGCTGTAGGTAAGTGAGCGGTGACAATAACGTGCAAGTTAGTGCTGCACCCCTCATAACGCAAAACTCGTAATCTAGCCGATAGTTAAGCACTTTATTAAATATGAATATTGCATAAATATGATTTTTCATGTTTTCAGCTACTTGACTGCAAAGGGCTTCAAATAATTTAAATATATGTCAGTAAATGTATACATATGTATTTATGTGTTTAGATGTGTATATATGTCTGTAAATACATATATACACATATAAATACATAAGTACACATATATAAACACACACACATATATATATATATATATATATATATATATATATATATATATATATATATATATATATAGGCTTAGTTAGGAGTCTGAAAATCAGCACAATGTTTTTTTAAAAATAAGCAAAACTATACATTTTTAGAAAAACACCCCCAGATGGGCTATATAAATGGATCATCTACAAAACATTTATGCAAAGAAAAATCTAGTGTACAATGCCCCATAAAGTTGTCAGAGAGGGTTTAGGAAGCAGCAGGTCAAACCATATAGCAGTTACTCTGTATTAACAAAAAATATTCAATTGGAGACAAAAAAATCACCCTGCTTTACATGTTTCCATACATAAGCCCTTTGAATCCAATCATTTTCTATCTTGCTATATATGATGGGGGTGTTTGTTCTTGAATCAGTATTTTATTTCCTCAAAAGTGTTACTTAGAATTCCATACAAGGTGTAATAGTTTGAGGAGAGCCCATTGAGAATCCACAACTTGCACTGTCAGAGCTCTAGAGTATCATGGTTGCCAGGATACCTTGCTAGTTGTCTATACTCTACATGTTTACATCATCAATAGAGTGACTCATGTGGTTGCTTTTGATTAGATATACTGAGTACAGGGGGGGGGGTCATCTGCCCCCTCTTACATCCTCTCTGGACACTCACAAATTGAGTCTCTAGACTATCATGTTCTGAGCAGGAATCTCCTCCTATTGTATCATTTTGCATTCTCAAATCTCTGTTATATTTTACTGTATCTGTATTGCTATGTTTAAGTGCTATTTATTGTGTACCCATTCTTTACCCTTTGCTCTTGTACTTGGCACTATGGAATATGTGAAATAAATGATAATACATAATAATTTGTAAACTACAAAGAATGCAGTGCGACCAAAAGATATAAAAATATGTTTCTTCGCAAAAGACCTCTACCACAGAAGCCTCATCAGTTGAATTGCTCAATGTTATAATAATAATAATAATAATAATAATAATAACAATAACAATAGGCTTGATTACAAGTGAGGCACAAACGTTTGCGTGATTGTTTGCGCTCTGGTTAAATTGCACTCATATTACAAGTTGAGCGCAATCGAGATTTATGCTAGAATGATTACAGCAATCTCTGAAAAATTGTCACAAAACACATAAAAAATATATAACAAACGGGTAGATTACAAGTCTTGCGTTATGAGGGGTGCGGTGCTAATGTGCAGTTTATTCTAACCGCTCACTTCCCTGCAGCGCTGGTATAACGGGTTTTTACAAACAGGCAAGAAGTGAGCGTAAAGCAAAATTGCACTCCACACTGCACTCTAATACCAGCGCTGCTTAAGTGAGCGGTGAGCTGGTTTGTACGTGCTCTTGCACGATTTCCCCATAGACATCAATGGGGCGTGCAGGCTGAGAAAAAGTCTAACACCTAACAAAAAGCAGCGTAAAACTCAGTAACGCAGCCCCATTAATTCCTATGGGAAAACTAAAGTTATGTTTACACCTAACACCCTAACATGAACCCCGAGTCTAAACACCCCTAATCTTACACTTATTAACCTCTAATCTGCCGCCCCGACATCGCCGACACCTACATTATATTTATTAACCCCTAATCTGCCGCTCCGGACATCACCGCCACCTACAATATACTTATTGACCCCTAATCTGCTGCCCCAACATCGCCGACACCTACATTATATTTGTTAACCCCTAATCTCCCTCCCCCAATGTCGCTGCAACTTACCTACATTTATTAACCCCAAATCTGCCGCCCCCAACATCGCCGCCACTATTCTAAATTTATTAACCCCTAAACCTAAGTCTAACCCTAACCCTAACACCCCCTAACTTAAATATAATTTAAATAAATCTAAATTAAATTCCTATCATTAACTAAATTATTCTTATTTAAAACTAAATACTTACCTGTAAAATAAACCCTAAGCTAGCTACAATATAACTAATAGTTACATTGTACCTAGCTTAGGGTTTATTTTTATTTTACAGGCAAGTTTGTATTTATTTTAACTAGGTAGAATAGTTACTAAATAGTTATTAACTATTTAATAACTACCTAGCTAAAATAAATACAAATTTACCTGTAAAATAAAACCTAATCTAAGTTACACTAACACCTAACACTACACTACAATTAAAATAACTTACATAAATGAAATACAATTAAATAAATTAAATACAATTAGCTAAATTACAAAAACAAACAAACAAACACTAAATTACAGAAAATAAAAAACAAATTACAAGATATTTAAACTAATTACACCTAATCTAAGAGCCCTATAAAAATAAAATAAAAACCCTAGCCTAAACTAAACTATCAATAGCCCTTAAAAGGGCCTTTTGCGGGGCATTGCCATCAGCTTTTACCTGAAAAAGAAATACAAACAAACCCCCCAATAGTAAAACCCACCACCCACACAAACAACCCCCCAAATAAAACCCTAACTAAAAAAACCTAAGCTCCCCATTGCCCTGAAAAGAGCATTTGGATGGGCATTGCCCTTTAATGGGCATTTAGCTCTATTGCTGCCCAAAGCCCTAACCTAAAAATAAAACCCACTCAATACACCCTTTAAAAATCCTAACACTAACCCCCGAAGATTCACTTACCGGGAGAAGTCTTCATCCAAGCGGTAAGATGTCCTCAACGAAGCCGGCACAAGTGGTCCTCCAGATGGGCAGAAGTGGTCCTCCAGACGGGCAGAGGTCTTCATCCAGACGACATCTTCTATCTTCATCCTTCCAATGCGGATCGGCTCCATCTTCAAGACATCCGGCGCGGAACATCCTCTTCCAACAAAGTCTTCTTCCAAAATGAATATCTCTTTAAATGATGCCATTCAAGATGGCGTCCCTTAGATTCCGATTGGCTGATAGAATTCTATCAGCCAATAGGAATTAAGGTTGAAAAAATCCTATTGGCTGATGCAATCAGGATTGAGCTAGCATTCTATTGGCTGATTGGAACAGTCAATAAAATGCGAGCTCAATCCTATTGGCTGATTGGATCAGCCAATAGGATTGAAGTTCAATCCTATTGGCTGATTGCATCAGCCAATAGGATTAGTTTTATTTGGGGTGTTGGTTGTGTGGGTGGTGGGTTTTACTGCTGGGGGGGGTGTAAAAGAGCTGATTTCTTTGGGGCAATGCCCCGCAAAGGCCCTTTAAAGGGCTATTGATAGTTTAGTTTAGGCAAGGTTTTTTTTTTGGGGGGGGGGGGGGGGGCTTTTTTTATTTTTATAGGGCTCTTAGATTAGGTGTAATTAGTTTAAATATCTTGTAATTTGTTTTTTATTTTGTGTAATTTATTGTTTGTTTTTTCTAATTTAGCTAATTGTATTTAATTTATTTAATTGTATTTAATTTATGTAAGTTATTTAATTGTAGTGTAGTGTTAGATGTTAGTGTAACTTAGGTTAGGTTTTATTTTACAGGTAAATTTGTATTTATTTTAGCTAGGTAGTTAGTAAATATTTAATAACTATTTAGTAACTATTCTACCTAGTTAAAATAAATACAAACTTGCCTGTAAAATAAAAATAAACCCTAAGCTAGCTACAATGTTAGTTGTATTGTAGCTAGCTTAGAGTTTATTTTATAGGTAAGTATTTTGTTTTAAATAGTAATAATTTAGGTAATGATAGTAATTTTATTTAGATATATTTTAATTATATTTAAGTTAGGGGGTGTTAGGGTTAGAGTTAGACTTAGGTTTAAAGGGTTAATAAATTTAGAATAGTGGCAACAACGTTGGGGATGGCAGATTAGGGGTTAATAAATATAATGTAGGTGGCAGCGATGTTAGGGGTGGCAGATTAGGGGTTAATAATATTTAACTAGTGTTTGCGAGGTGGCAGTGCGGCAGTTTACGGGTTAATATGTTTATTCTAGTGGCGGCGATGTCCGGAGCGGCAGATTAGGGGTAAATAATTTTATTTTAGTGTTTGCGATGCGGGAGGGCCTCTGTTTAGGGGTTAATAGATAGTTTATGGGTGTTAGTGTACTTTTTAGCACTTTAGTTATGAGTTTTATGCTACAGCTTTGTAGCGTAAAACTCATAACTACTGACTTCAAAATGCGTTAGGAATCTTGGCGGTAGAGGGTGTAACGTTCACTTTTTGGCCTCCCAGGACAAACTCGTAATAATATGGAAGTCCCATAGGAAAAAGCCTTTACGAAATTTACGTAATTTGGTTTGCGGTAAGGCCATAAATGTGTGCGGTACACCTATACCGGCAAAACTCGTAATAGCAGCTGGCGTAAAAAAGCAGCGTTAGGACCTGTTAACGCTGCTTTTTCCCCTTACCGTAAAACTCGTAATCTAGGCAATAGTACAATTACACTCATAATAACACTATCTTATAAAAATTATTTTAAAAAATGCACACAAAAGTTATAAGGCCTCAAAGAAAAACAAGGCAGGAAAAGGGCTTTAACACTGAGATACATACATATGCATAAAGATGTATATATATATATATATATATATATATGTATATATATATATATATATATTTCTATATATGTGTACATATGTATTTATTAAATACATTATTTGTTAAATACATATGTACAAAAATATAGACATATATATATATATATATATATATATATGCATTGGAGCCCTTTTGCAATTAAGTAGATGAAAACATGAAATAACATATTTCTGCAATATTAATCCTATAGTATAAAAGGCCAGGTATGTTTGTCTGAAGCTGTCATGCGCAGTAGAGACTGCAGCGTGAGACTGCAGTGCGAGACAAACATACCTGGCCCTAAGGAAGGATCAGCAGTAACCGCCGTGAGGATCAGACAGCAGAGAGGGTGGGCAGAAGCGGGGCGTGGACGGACGGGAGTGGGCGTGGATGGGTGGGCGTGGTCGGGACATGAGGGGCTTGGCCCGGCAGGAGCGGGTGTGGCCGGCCGGAGGGACCGCTGCACTGCAGAAAATGGCCTGTGTACACAGTTTTTAGTGTGTATTTACTGTAAATATTTCACATTCCAATGTTCTTCACATTGCAGAATAGTTCTATGTACTTTAAATAGATATTCCTATACAGTATATATATATATATATATGTATATATCTATACCTATATATAATTATGTATAGATAAAGGTATAAATATATATTGTACCAAAATACCATCAGATATATACATAGAAATGTGTATTTTTTAATAAATAGAACATATTCTGCATATGCGCAGAACATTGGAATGTGAAATATTCATATTTTCGTGTCGGGTTAGCGCATATGAGAATGTGAATTTGAGTTAGTGCGCGAGTCAGGTGTTTTTTTCCCAACTTTTTTTCTTCATTGACTTCTATGGGGAATAGGTTAGCGAGCGCAAACACAATAACTTTTTACTTTCAACTCATAATACTAGCGCAACTTAATGCAATTATCGCTCCAGCGGAAGCTCCACTTGTAATCTAGCCGAATATAATTACCACAAAAGTTATTTTCAATTTGTAGTCTGTTTTTAAAGGCTTTGAAGGAGGAACTATATCATAGTTTTCATAAAACGAATATCCGAACGAATGCACTAACTAATTTAAAGAAAAAGACAAATACTGAAGAAATTAATACATTTTTATTTGTTTATTTTGAATTAGCTTTAGAGAGTTAAATACTTACCTCTAGTGCGCTGGAGCGCTGGGCTAATCCAGACCCTTCTTCATAGAGCCCCAGGGCCACGCTAACTGAAGGCTTAGTGAGGCGGACCCAGAGCCTTCGTTAAAGGATGATGTCCTTTATCCTTTAATGAATGTAAATGCTACCCTGGATATTCAGTATTTGTTTTGTTTGAAATTAAACGAACACCGAATAGGGCAGGAAGCAAATATTCGGAAAACTATTTTTTCCGAAAATACACTCCAAAAGAATAGTATAGTTCAAAACAATTTTTTTACTGCTGCAGGTCTACTTTCAACCTCACCAGATCTTCCATGAACCAAATAGTTAAGAATGGCTTATTCTTATTGTTAGTTTTACTATATGTAAAGTGGACATCATTTCGCTATAGCGAATCATGTCCGTTCGACATTTCTAAATGCCGTCACTATGCGCTGTCGCCATTTATCATTGCACAAGTATTTCTAGTGCAATGCCGCCCCCTGCTGACTGGTGGACAATCGGCTGCTAGCAGGGGCTGTAAATCATCCCGATCGGATAAGGATGATTTCCATCCACCAACTAAATGGTGGCAGACAGGTTAAGGAGCAGCGGTTTTATGACCACTGCTTCTTAACTTCCATTTCAGGTGAGCCTGAAACGCTGCTTCATAAATGAAGCCCATAATATGTTATTATGTGTTTTTCTGTATGTGGTGTGTATTTGTTTGTGCACCATTTATGCTTTTTGTCTTCTTAATCCTATGCAGGTCACATCAAATTGATTAGTATAGCTCTAAAAATGAGGAATAGAAGTCATTTAAAAAAACAAAACAATGTGAAATGTTAGTTTAATAAAATAAAGGTTTCATTGCATGCTACAATACTGTGTGATTGTACTTATTTTATTAGATACATGAGAGTGTGTGCTTATGGTCACCTATGTCCTTGTGTTCTTGTGTGTGTGTATGTGCTTGTGGAAGTGTGTGTTTGTGTACATGTGTGCTTGAATGTGTGCACGTTGGACATGTTTTTGCTTATGGGAGTGTGTATGCATGCTTGTGTATGTGTGCTTATGGTCATGTGTGTACTTGTGTGTGCATGCATGTGTGTCCCTGTGTGTGTATTTGTGAGAGTGTATGTGTGTGCGCATGTTTGTGTACATGTGTGTGCTTATATGTGTACAAGGGTTGCCACCTTTTCTAAAAAGAAATCTAGCCGTGGTTATTAGCATACATTTGCATAAATAACTGTACAGTATTAAAGTGAATGTAAAATTGACTGTACTCGCTCACGTCATATGATAGAATTTAAAAAAATTAGGCAGACTTTCATTCCTCAAATTTGTACTATTTATTGATATTCTCAGATTTTTACCTTTTATTGCTCCAACGATAAGCGATGTTCCCCCGCCTGCCATATTGCTCAATTGATTGACAGATGACTAATCTGCAATCCACTAATCAACAGATATGTCATCTGTCAATCAGTTAAAAGGTAAAAATCTGAGAATATCAATAAATAGTACAAATTTTATGAATGAAAGTCTGCCTATTTTTTTTAAATTCTACCCTATGACTTGAACGAGTCGGAGACGGAGTACGGTCAACTTTACATTCACTTTAAAAAGGAACTAAAGCTGCTTGAACTATGTGCAAGAGAGTGTGTGTTTGTGTGTTTATGAGTTTGTGCTTATGTGTGAACATGTGACTAGAAAAAGATAAAGCTGTTTATGTCATGAAGTTGTTGAAAATTACTTTGCACCATGCTCCTGCGTGTTAAAAAAAACCTCCACAATCATCTATAACCTCCGGCCTTGTCTTCGTCATCCCACCTTACATTGACCAAGCAAATCCTCCAGAGGGAGCTGTGGTCACTTGAATAAAATATACAGCAATATTTTACATAAGTTGTAATACCAAAGGCCTCCTAGACAAAACAGATCTATAAAAATTAAATAAAAATGCAATTTCTGAGGGAGATGTGACCTACATAACCAGAGGCCACGAGCTTTGAAAATAAAGGCAAAAAACGCACACCTCAAATTAAATAAAAGTACTGAAAAATGTGTAGATAAGGCTAGCATAGAGGGCATATGTTATTATAAAATATTAAATTGACAAATGGTTTGCTCCCAAGCAGCTATAAATACACATAGGTAAATATTTACTTAATACAAAAATATTTGATCCACTTTGTAAGATTACATTGTGGTAATTATAAATGTCTGACACAAAGCCCAGTCCCAAAACATTTGCTTTTACTGTTAAAACATTTGGATGGGCATTGTGGTTGGGCTGTATAAAACCACAACATACTGTTTTAAGAAACTTTGCAAAACATATCATTTTGGGGAAAAATTATACACATACCTTTGGATCTCGATTATGATACATAGGGAACCTCATATTAGTGCTCATTCAGCATGCTCAAGCTTTCCTGTCAATCAAATGTGTGTACGGTGCATACGCACCAATCAGAGAATATATATGCACCAAGCTCTCAGAATTAAAAAGAAAAAAAATCAAAAGCTGTTTTATAATTGGATACACATTGCAAGGTTTCTTAAAACCGTATGTTGGACTATGCATATTGTTCAATAGAATGTCCATTTAAGATAAGCAATACATTTAATGGCCCTTTATGTAAAGAATATGATGTATTGTATGCTACTCTAAAAAAAACTCAGTATCTGGCTCATGGTTTTTGAGATATCAGCTGCATGAAGAATGCCAATCAGTGTCTGCTCATTTTAAATTTAGGTCTAGATTACGAGTGGCGTGCTAAGCGATAAGGGGTATTTCGCAGCTCTTTGCGCAAGTCAGAAATAGCATGCGTATTATGAGTTGAAAGTAAACGTGTTCGCTTCAACCCAATCTAATTGAATATGCGTCGGGATAGAGTGACTTTAGAACTCTGGTTAGCTGTTACGCAAGACAAAACAAGTTGCACAAAAACATTGAAAATACATTTAACAGTACAGTTACATTAATAATAACACTGCCTGGTAAAAAATATTTAAAAAAGATATTGCATTAAAAAGTAATAAGGGTTCAAAGATATGAGGGCTCAGGTGTGAAAAAAAGGCCTGCAAAAGGCTTTAACATAGAGATAAATTATTTTTATTTTATTATTATTATCAGGTATTTGTAGAGTGCCAACAGGTAACATAGAGATAAATACATATACATATCTAAATATGTATATGTATGTGTGTATATATATATATATATATATATATATATGTTTATATGCGTTTACATATGTATTTAAATATGTGTTTTAATGTATATTTACTGTACATATTTAACATTCCAATGTTCTTTAGTTACATGATAATGTCCTTTTTATTGTAAATACATATATATATATCTGTATATACCTATACCAATATATCTACATTATCGTGCGCTGGTATTACAAAGTGGAGTGCTAATATCGCTTGCTTGCAAGCGACATTTAGCGCTCCACTTGTAATCTGGCCCTTAGATTTTAACGCTGTCAGATTAGTGCACAGGAAAACGTAGTAATCTTAAAGGGATAGTAAAGTCCAAATTAAACTTTCATGATTCAGATAGGGCATGTCATTTTAAACAACTTTCTAGTTTACTTTTATCATCAAATTTACTTTGTTCTCTTGTTATTCTTAGTTGAAAGCTAAACCTGGGAAGGCTCATATGCTTATTTCTAAGCCCTTGAAGGCCACCTCTTATATAAATGCATTTGACAGTTTCTCACAGCTAGAGGGCGTTAGTTCATGTGTTTCATATAGATAACAAGTTATTTAAGAGTCAGCACTAATTGCCTGAAATGCAAGTCTGTCAAACGATCTGAGATTAGGAGGCAGTCAGCAGAGGCTTAGATACAAGGTAATTACAGAGGTAAAAAGTATATTTCTATAACAGTGTTGGTTATGCAAAACTGGGGAATGGTAAATAAAGGGATTATCTATCTTTTTAAACAATAACATTTTTGGTGTTTACTATCCCTTTAAGGTGCGTTATTGAATTATTCAATCTAAAATTTAAAAAAAGTGAATATAAATTATTAAAAATGATCAAACATACTGTAAAATATATAGATATATTCTATTAATTATTTAGAATATTTTACAGTCGGCTAGATTTAGAGTTTTGTCGGTAAGGACCCGCGTAGCTAACGCTGGCTTTTTTCTTGTCGCACCATAAAAACTCTGGTATTGAGAGTCCACATAAAGGCTGCGTTAGGCTCCAAAAAAGGAGCGTAGAGCATATTTAACGCAGCTTCAACTCTCGATACCAGAGTTGCTTACGGACGCGGCCAGCCTCAAAAACGTGCTCGTGCATGATTCCCCCATAGGAAACAATGGGGCTGTTTGAGCTGAAAAAAAACCTAACACCTGCAAAAAAGCCGCGTTCAGCTCCTAACGCAGCCCCATTGTTTGCTATGGGGAAACACTTCCTACGTCTGCACCTAACACCCTAACATGTACCCCGAGTCTAAACACCCCTAGCCTTACACTTATTAACCCCTAATCTGCCGCCCCCCGCTATCGCTGACCCCTGCATATTATTTTTTACCCCTAATCTGCCGCTCCGTAAACCGCCGCTACTTACATTATCCTTATGTACCCCTAATCTGCTGCCCCTAACACCGCCGACCCCTATATTATATTTATTAACCCCTAATCTGCCCCCCACAACGTCGCCTCCACCTGCCTACACTTATTAACCCCTAATCTGCCGAGCGGACCGCACCGCTATCATAATAAAGTTATTAACCCCTAATCCGCCTCACTAACCCTATAATAAATAGTATTAACCCCTAATCTGCCCTCCCTAACATCGCCGACACCTAACTTCAATTATTAACCCCTAATCTGCCGACCGGAGCTCACCGCTATTCTAATAAATGTATTAACCCCTAAAGCTAAGTCTAACCCTAACACTAACACCCCCCTAAGTTAAATATAATTTAAATCTAACGAAATTAATTAACTCTTCTTAAATAAATTATTCCTATTTAAAGCTAAATACTTACCTGTAAAATAAATCCTAATATAGCTACAATATAAATTATAATTATATTATAGCTATTTTAGGATTAATATTTATTTTACAGGTAACTTTGTATTTATTTTAACCAGGTACAAGAGCTATTAAATAGTTAAGAACTATTTAATAGCTAAAATAGTTAAAATAATTACAAAATTACCTGTAAAATAAATCCTAACCTAAGTTACAATTAAACCTAACACTATACTATCATTAAATTAATTAAATAAAATACCTACAATTACCTACAATTAAACCTAACACTACACTATCAATACATTAATTAAATACAAATAACTACAATGAAATAGCCAATCAGATTGAGCTCGCATTCTATTGGCTGATCGGAACAGCCAATAGAATGCGAGCTCAATCTGATTGGCTGATTGGATCAGCTAATCGGATTGAACTTGATTCTGATTGGCTGATTCCATCAGCCAATCAGAATATTCCTACCTTAATTCCGATTGGCTGATAGAATCCTATCAGCCAATCGGAATTCGAGGGACGCCATCTTGGATGACGTCCCTTAAAGGAACCGTCATTCTTCAGTTGGACGTCGCCGGATGAAGATGGGTCCGCGGTGGAGGTCTTCAGGATGGAGCCGGTCCTCATCGGATGAAGATAGAAGATGCCGCTTGGAAGATGATGGTTGCCGGTCCGGATCTACTCTTCTTCCCGGATAGGATGAAGACTTTGGAGCCTCTTCTGGACCTCTTCAGCCACCGGATGATGGATCGCCAGCCCCCGCTTGGGTTGGATGAAGATTTTGGAGCCAGGACCGATCGGTGATACCCGGTGAGGTGAAGACAAGGTAGGATGATCTTCAGGGGCTTAGTGTTAGGTTTATTTAAGGGAGGTTTGGGTTAGATTAGGGGTATGTGGGTGGTGGGTTGTAATGTTGGGGGGGGGGGTATTGTATGTTTTTTTTTACAGGCAAAAGAGCTGAACTTCTTGGGGCATGCCCCGCAAAGGGCCCTGTTCAGGGCTGGTAAGGTAAAAGAGCTTTGAAATTTAGTAATTTAGAATAGGGTAGGGCATTTTTTATTTTGGGGGTCTTTGTTATTTTATTAGGGGGATTAGAGTAGGTGTAATTAGTTTAAAATTGTTGTAATATTTTTCTTATGTTTGTAAATATTTTTTTATTTTTTGTAACTTAGTTCTTTTTTATTTTTTGTACTTTAGTTAGTTTATTTCATTGTAGTTATTTATAGGTATTGTATTTAATTAATGTATTGATAGTGTAGTGTTAGGTTTAATTGTAGGTAATTGTAGGTATTTTATTTAATTAATTTAATGATAGTATAGTATTAGGTTTAATTGTAACTTAGGTTAGGATTTATTTTACAGGTAATTTTGTAATTATTATAACTATTTTAGCTATTAAATAGTTCTTAACTATTTAATAGCTATTGTACCTGGTTAAAATAAATACAAAGTTACCTGTAAAATAAATATTAATCCTAAAATAGCTATACTATAATTATAATTTATATTGTAGCTATATTAGGATTTATTTTACAGGTAAGTATTTAGCTTTAAATAGGAATAATTTATTTAATAAGAGTTAATTAATTTCGTTAGATTTAAATTATATTTAAGTTAGGGGTGTGTTAGTGTTAGGGTTAGACAGCTTTAGGGGTTAATACATTTATTAGAATAGCGGTGAGCTCCGGTCGGCAGATTAGGGGTTAATAATTGAAGTTAGGTGTCGGCGATGTTAGGGAGGGCAGATTAGGGGTTAATACTATTTATTATAGGGTTAGTGAGGCGGATTAGGGGTTAATAACTTTATTATATTAGCGTGCTTTCCGCTCGGCAGATTAGGGGTTAATAAGTGTAGGCAGGTGGAGGCGACGTTGAGGGGGGCAGATTAGGGGTTAATAAATATAATATAGGGGTCGGCGGTGTTAGGGGCAGCAGGTTAGGGGTACATAAGGATAACTTAAGTAGCGGCGCTTTGCGGTCGGCAGATTAGAGGTTAATTATTGTAGGTAGCTGGCTGCGACGTTGTGGGGGGCAGGTTAGGGGTTAATAAATATAATATAGGGGTCGGCGGTGTTAGGGGCAGCAGATTAGGGGTACATAAGGATAACGTAGGTGGCGGTCGGCAGATTCGGGGTTAAAAAATTTAATCGAGTGGCAGCGATGTGGGGGGGCCTCGGTTTAGGGGTACATAGGTAGTTTATGGGTGTTAGTGTACTTTAGAGTACAGTAGTTAAGAGCTTTATGAACCGACGTTAGCCCAGAAAGTTCTTAACTACTGACTTTTTTCTGAGGCTGGAGTTTTGTCGTTAGAATTCTAACGCTCACTTCAGACACGACTCTAAATACCGGAGTTAGAAAAATCCCATTGAAAAGATAGGATACGCAATTGACGTAAGGGGATCTGCGGTATGGAAAAGTCGCGGCTGAAAAGTGAGCGTTAGACCCTTTTTTGAGTGACTCCAAATACCGGAGGTAGCCTAAAACCAGCGTTAGTAGCCTCTAACGCTGGTTTTCACGGCTACCACCAAACTCCAAATGTAGGCCAGTATGTTTAATAATTTTTATTATTTTTTAAAATATTTAATATTTTAATAAAGCGCCATCAAATTCATGTGCGCTAACCTAACCGCGTTAAAATTTAAATCGCAAAACCTGATGCACAAAATGCATATTTTACATTCCTATGTTCTTTACATAGAAAATAATATACTTTTTATTATTAAATATATATTTATATATGTATCTGATACTGTTCATGTAAAATACATAGCTATACCAATATATGTACAGGAATAGATATATAGGTATATACAAATTTATATAAAAATATTTATTTAAGAATAATTAGAACATATTCTTCTATGTAAAGAACATTGGAATAGGAAATATTAGGTTTTTTTTTAAAGTTTTCGTGCTGCATTGAAGTCTATGGAAGAAGAAGTTAACGCGGTTGCGATATTATTTTAGCGCATTTTTACTTTCAACTTGTAATATGAGCATGACGGGACACGCGCAAAAAGCCTCCTTGTAGCGTAGTAAGCGCATGAGCAAGAGCGCTAAATAGTGCTCCACTCGTTACCTAGCCCTAAATTGGCTCCTAATGTCTGGTATTTGAACATATCCAGGTAAGAAAAACATCTAAAGTAATCTGTTGTGTATCAAAGTTGACTATTGATTATTATGGTACAAACCATGGAAAAGATTACATATTTACAAAACAAAGCATGTTCTAATGAACCAAAAAAATACAAGTAAGTAAATGTTAAAACAAGTAAGATTATTTTCTATGTCAAATCATGGTGTTTTTAGGATTAGAAATGCTAATAAATATAATGTTAAATATAATAATAATAATAAAAAATAATAATAATAATAATAATATAATAATAAATATAAAGTTATTAGGGACAGTAAAGTAAAAACTAGACTTTCATAATTCAGATAGGGCATGCAATTTTAAACAACTTTCCAAATTACTTTTATCATCAAATTTGCTTTGTTCCCTTGGTGGTATTTTTGAAAAGCTAAACCTAGCTAGGCTCAAACTGATTTCTAAACAGCTGAAAACCGCCTCCTAGCTCAGAGCATTTTGAAAGTTTTTCACAGTTAGACTGTGCTAGTTCACATGTGTCATATAGATAACATTGTGCTCACTCCCGTGAAGTTATTTAGGAGTCTTCACTGATTGACTACACTGCATGTCTGTCAAAAGCACTTAGATAAGGAGGCTGTCTGCAAAGGCTTAGATACAAGGTAATCACAGAGGTAAAAAGTATATTAATATAACTGTGTTGGTTATGCAAAAACGGGGAATGGGTAATAAAGGGATTATCTATCTTTTTAAATATGAAACATTTTGGTGTAGACTGTACCTTTAAGCACTGAAAAATATTTTTTAAAAAGTAATAAAATATAGAGCATGGATAATAGTTCTGATTGATTTGCAAAATGATTTATAGAGTACTTTTTCTATTCTTAAATAAACACGCATCCATTTATGAGACACGCACACAATGGCCTAGAATTATAGATGCTCATAAATTTGCAGAGGAGCATTGTTGTTAAGCGATTACGTTAGAAATTAATTGAGCACTTTTCCTATCTTTTCAAGTGCTTTCGTTAGTGTGCGCTCTTGCCTTTATCATCTATAGTTGCTTTTGCTGCCCAATACATGATGTGTTGTACTTCAAATGAGAACTGCTGACAACAAACAATATTTACAACTGTAACACTTGGGAAAGACACTTGCTAATTGGTTTCTATAAATGTTTGTAATTGTAAAATATTCCCGTCTGTTTGTTTGTTTCTCTGGTAAAGTTGTCTGGCTTTAACAAATGGTTGTCTCCAGGAGCGGGCTGTGGTCGTTCTGGGGTGTTCTAGAGGTGTGGTTAGAATTTTTGACTTACACCTTGGCCCAGCATATGTTGTCATTATCATTCAAAGAGGAACTACTCCAAGTAGGGAACAGTTACATAATAGAGGTGGCAACATTCTATTGGAGATTGACTCGCAAGTTGAAGATCTGATGAGGGGCAGGAACAGATATTTATGATCTTTATTTTGATTGGTAATTTTTTTCCACAAGATATTAGTTTCACAATGCATTTTTATAAAAACAATATCCAGATTCAGTTTTTAAACTAGTTTTTTTTTTTTTTTTTTTTTAGGAAGACACAATCTCTACCCAGAACTATATAACTCACAAGACTAACAATAAAAGTGAAAGTGGCCTAGGTTTACCAAGACTTAAAATAAACTCCCCAGTTAGAATAATATTTACAAGTTGAGGCCTTGGGCAAAATATGTCCCTGAAGTAGCAAATCTGTGCTGGGTCTCATTATGTTGACATTACTCTTTAATATATAATTCCACCCTAGACCAATAGAGACATACAAATCATGAGCCATTATAATACATCTGTGCATGTTTGTTCCTTAAAATTGTATCCTTTTGTTGTTATATTTTTTGTGAAGGTTAATTACCTGCAGGTGTTTGTAGTTTTATTGCTCATTCATAATCACTTACACACTCGGAAAAGCAAGACTGGTGTACTGGAGCAACTACAGGTTAGTGTTTATATGTGTCAATGATTTATGAACAAACGTGGTAGATACTATAGTTTTTTAGTTTTTTTATTTATTGATATGCTTTAGTAAGCCATCCTTGTGAAAAATGTTTTATTGTACAAGAAAAAGAAACAATATGCACACACAGGATATGTAGCAAATATGTTCATGATACAATCAGGCTAAGAGTAAGGCTACGGCCAAAACGCGTAAGCAAGTGCAGCAAGGACTCAGTGTTCTAAGCTCTATCTACCATGTTTTTGTGCATTACTATCTGATGGCGTTTTGATTTTTTAATAATTTTTTGGATAATAAAGTATTTGAACTTTTAATCAAGGCATTTGGATTCCTGTTTTCTTCTCTTCATTTCATTTTGCCGGTTGTATCACATTGGAATCCATCTAGTGCCTGAGCATTCAACCACGGGGACCGGACAGCCAATCGGAGGTGGAGAGGGGAATGCAGGTGTGCCTGTCATGTGACCAGGAAGTCGGAGAACAACGACCAGCAAGCAGAGGGGACTGTTTGTATACGGGCGAACAGGCATCACGGATACCCGATCAATACCTGACAAGAGAGGTGTGAAAAAAGAGAGGTTTGTTGCCCAGGACCGCCGTATATGCCACCCCTGTTGAAACGGATTAACTTTCCATCCAGCCTAACAAGGATCCTAATATGTGAGTAATGCTTATTGTTTTATTGAAAGCATAACCGGAGGAAGTGGGAATATTGTCTTAAGACTGTGTTCTTTGCCGTCTTCCAGATCTAGGCTGTGAACTAATGTGGAATACTAGTATTTTCAGTGATTAGTACATTGCCTTGCTTTGTTTGCTGTATCTATTCCTGTCACACTTGCATATACGTTTTTCACTACACCTGACCAGGGCAGTACAGTGGGCCGCACTTTGATTGCACCATTTGCATTAATCTATAATAAGAGAAGGATTTGGCTGTTTTGTTTAAACATTTGCCGGTCAGTATTTTATAGTGAAATTGAGCACATCTGCATCCGCTCCACCAGTTTTGTGTACCGCCAGGATTGGTACCCCCTTAGTCATTCTTCAATATATGTATTTTAGGGGTACGGTAGGCCAATAAAGCACACTCAAGGGAGTTCCTTCAATTCTTTATATTTTTTCTTTCATGATACAGGGCCTCCTGTTTTTAGAGGATTTTGAGCAACATTAATTAATCTAATTGGCCAATATGTTGTGGATATCTCCTCTGTTTTGGTAGCATTCTGAGATACTGGGGAAAACAAGAAGGCAGTGACATTTCTATCTCATTGCACTTTCCAGGAAGATAGTATGCCATGCTACTGAAGATGCTCTCTGTAATCTAAAATGACATGATGACAAGAAATGAAGACACATTATCATGCTTGTCAATCCTGCAAGGGCTCTGTTAGTGAGAACTCTGGGATTTATATAATAACTAATGACATATTATAGACTTGAAAGCTGCTGTCTTGTAAACCTTTACCTGCAATATACTTTGGCAACAGTCAAGACATCTGAGTTAGCTCTGTGTGCATGCGTCTTGATGAAAGGTCTCAATAAGAATTTTAGCCTTGAAACATGCATCAACTTTGGCTCCCTTCTATGCCTGCAAAATGCTGTGCTGAACCCTTAGCCTCAACAGGCCCCTCACATTGAATTATGAAAGCATGGAATTATGAAAAAAAAAGCTAATTGCAGCTGCTCAACACACTTCTAAAATTCTCATCGGTGAAGGGGTTAATCAGGTAGCTTGAAAGGTTAATATTTGCTCTAGTGTATGGATTACAACTCTGGTACACATCCAGTGACCCTGCAACATTTACAGCCCTGGGTGCTCAATAGCACTTGCAGTAGCTGCAGTGTCCCCAGAGTCCCAGGAAGTTAACCCCAGACAACTCTGGGTGTAAGGGCCATAGCGAAAATTACAAAACAAATTAATACAACATACAGAGGAAGTCTAGCACTCACTTGCAAGTTCTCAGCTAAAGTTAAAAGCAAAACTGGAAGAGTTAGTTACCGCATCTGGTCAAATGGGACAAACTGTATTAGGCACCCAGGTTTTGGGCGAGACCTTGACGTGGTACCTGGGCTTGTCCCATTTGGCCAGATGCGGTAACTAACTCTTCCAGTTTTGCTTTTAACAGTAGTTAAAAACTTGCAAGTGAGCGCAAAAATAAAAATCCTAGTGAAAACGCGAAATACCGCTCCACTTATGCAAAAAAAAACAAAACATAACAACAATTATATGCAATTGCTTTAATCACTGGACCATAGGTTGACTTCTGGTCTGTTTTGACTACACACGACCAGGTTATCGTACGAGTATGGGTGTTATTTTTTTATTTTACAGTTTGCGCTCTCCATTGAAGCCTATGAGAGAATATGTTAACGTAGTTGTGATATTCCAAGTTCCACTTTTTCCTTTCAACTCATAAATTGAGTGCAACTATATATATATATATATATATATATATCAACTTATATAGTGCTCTTTTCTGGGTTGGACTCAAAGCATAGGAATATATATATACAGTATATATGTATATATAAATATATATATATATAGAGAGAGAGAAAGAGAGAGAGAGAAAGAGAGAGAGAGAGAGAGAGAGAGGGAGAGAGATACAATATATATATATATATATTTTTTTTTTAAAAAAGAAAAAGGATAAGAACGGTAAATGTGCTTATAGTTTTAAAGTGTTACAGAACACCACATATTATTTGGGTGCTCTATATCAACAGATATATCAAAGAATTATGTTGATAATTAATTAATATATTGGTGCAGACCCATTGAATAATTATTCACAGTTAGTCAGGGAGAAAAAGTGATTTTAAATTTAAATTTCTAATAAGACTGGGAATACAGCACTCTTTTAAGTTTCAAAAGAACTTTAATAACACTTTCTTATATTATAACAGTTTAAAGTTAGCATCACACTGCAACGAGTGCCGATTCATCAAGAAGACAGCACCCAAAATCACTGGATAGAATAACCGTGGTTACAACAGCATAATTAAATAAATACACAAATGTTTAAAACCTAGTTAGGAACGGTCCATGTGTACATAACAGGCTGCTTATAAAAGTTACAATGTAGAAACCTTCATAAAATACCAACTATGTTAGTGAAGTAATTCAGGAACACAAATGAAAAGACACAGATACTGACAGGCCCATTTATCAAGCTCCGTACTTGATAAAAAGACTGCTGCTTCATAACCCTATCCGCCTGCTCTGAGCAGGCGGACAGTAATCGCTGGAAATCAACCCGATCGAATACGATCGGGTTGATTGACACCTCCCTGCTGGCGGCCGATTGGCCGCGAGTCAGCAGGGGGCGGCGTTGCACCAGCAGCTCTTGTGAGCTGCTGGTGCAATGTTAAATGCGGAGAGCGTATTGCTCTCCGCATTTAGCGAGGTCTTGCGGACCTGATCCGCAGTGTCGGATCAGGTCCGCAAGCCCTTTGATAAATGGGCCCCTGAGTGTTTTGTATAAATACCTATACTGAGTCTCAGACTTTAAAAAAAGTTTTAGTGCAAACTGAGACAATCAAAATCACTCAAACTGTGCATAATTAGATGTTGTACAGAATAAATAATGGCACATTTATAAAGGGTATACAACCTACAGCATAGCATGGGCATAGAAGATGTCATAAACATACACATATATGCAAGTTGTAACAAAGCAACACAGAAGGCGGATGGTCATAGAAAATAGTTTAAAAGAGTGGAACAGGAACATAATTTAAATGTTATAGGCCAATAACATATCAACCTACTACTGACTGTATCGTGGTGGAAAGTTCTCTATTAGTATTGCACAAGAGCCAATATAGTGTAGGCTTGCATGCAATCAAATCATTATTAGTTGGAGTTATGAACCATTGGAGAAAAGTGGCACTGTAAGCAACAATGTTAGTATTGCGACAGTCAAACGGGCCAAGGCAAAAACAGATAGAAATTGCAGGAGGGTATTCCTTTGATTATAAAATACCCCTCTGTCAACTGCACATTTCTTATGGAAGGCAAGGTTGTAGGAGCAAGTAGTAGAATACACTATGCGTGTGGAAAAAAGCAAGGCAAAAGCAACAGTGCAGGAGGATACCTTATTAGTGTACTCGTACCCCTCTGTCTACTGCACCTGTAACCAAATTTACCAAGCTTACAAGTTGCTCCAAAGTAATTACATCCGAAGACTGCTACATTTGAAAACCATACAGTCCGCTATGTGTGCCATGAAATTTCGTTAGTTTCCTCCAAAGAGAAGTGTTCCTTACAACAGCTTGTGCTGGTTCTATAGTACGCTCGAATCCTCCGCCATTAAGACAAACAAGTCAGCGTGTTAGGTCACATGAACCAGTCGACCAATACCAACGTACATTTCACCCCCTCGTCACTAGAGGGACGGGGCTTCCTCAGGGCTTGCTGGTCAGGTCTGGTCTGGTATCTGTGTCTTTTCATTTGTGTTCCTGAATTACTTCACTAACATAATTGGTATTTTATGAAGGTTTCTACATTGTAACTTTTATAAGCAGCCTGTTATGTACACATGGACCGGTCCTAACTAGGTTTTAAACATTTGTGTATTTATTTCATTATGCTATTTCAACCACGGTTATTCTATCCAGTGATTTTGGGTGCTGTCTTCTTGATGAATCGGCGCTTGTTGCAGTGTGATGCAAACTTAAAACTGTTATAATATAAGAAAGTGTTATTAAAGTTCTTTTGAAACTTAAAATAGTGCTGTGTTCCCAGTCATTTTAGTGATTTCAATTTAAAATCACTTTTTCTCCCTGACTAACTGTGAATATATATAACTCACTCCTTTTTTAATAACACCCACCCTTTATATATAATAAATAATAACCTCCAGGGACCAGCCTAGAGTGATGACAACTCTGATCTTTGGTTTTAGAAGGTATAAAGTCTTTCCAAGTCAGAGGGCTTGAGTCCAAGTCAAGTCGTGAGTCGTCAAAGTCGAAGTTGAGTCACAAGTCCTCTTTCATTGTGTTGATTCAAGTCGCAAGTCATCAAATTTGAGACTCAAGTCCAAGTTATGTGATTCGAGTCCACAACCCTGCTTTACATACACTAGATAAACTTTACAATATAACTGCAGATTCAGACAAGGTTTTGCACTCTGCAAAGTGCCTGTGTACTGTGACACCGAAAGCTCTTTGTCTCTACTTCTGTTGCCATGGAACAGGAATTCTTATTGCTGAAAATGAAGGAGGAGTCTGGAGAAGGTGTTTGCTGTGTAGGTAAATTGCCCAATAAAACGCATACGCCCTTCAAAATAGTCCAAAAATCCGCCACCTACAACCTCCCAAAATTTATAGCAGCCCATGTTTAAAACTATACCAATTGGGTGTAAAAATTAGCCCAACTGGTAACACTGCCAACAGGTGAAATAATCAGCTGACCAGTAACCATGGTTACTAACCTGCTAACACCCATCAGCTGATTATGTCACCTGTGCTTTAATTAAGATATTATGAAATTCTGACCTTTTGAAGGGGCACTTGAGGATTGGAGTTGATGAGAAACAATGCTCTAGATGGTTTGGAGTGCATTCCATGGATATCAAACCCCTGACCCTCTAGATACTGCACAGTGATTTATTGGTATGTTCTTATTGGCTACAGTAAATCAAATAAGATAAACATTTAAGACGCTTTTTGTCAAGAGATGTGTCTACCTTTTAAAACATATATATATATATATATATACTGTATATTGTGTGGTGATATTTCGGCAATGCAATTATTATTTGTTGACGCATATTTTAAAGAACATTCACCTAGATTACAAGTTTTGCGCTATAGAGGGTGCGAAAGAAACGCAACAAAAGTTGCGTTACTTCACCCTCCATAGTGCAGCCATTACAAGTTTTGAAAAACCCGGCTTATGCGTGCGATATGGTGCTTTTAAGCTCTATACTGCACAAAAAACTAGCGCTGTTTTGACGTGCTCGTGCACACTTTCCCCATAGACATCAATGGGGAGAATGGGTCAGAAAAAGTCTAACAGCTGCTATCGCAGAAAGAAAAGCTCCGTAACTCAGCCCCATTGATGTCTATGGGGAAATAAAACTAACATTTAAACCTAACACCCTAACATAAACCCATAGTCTAAACACCCCTAATCTGCTGCCCCCAACATCACCAGCACCTACAAAATGTTATTAACCCCTAATCTGCCTCCCCCGATATAGCCGCCACCAAAATAAAACTATTAACCCCTAATCTGCCGCTCCTAATATCGCCGCCACTATACCAAAGTTATTAAGTTATTAACTAAATACATACTTACCTGTGAAATAAAACCTAAGCTAGCTACACTATAACTAATAGTTATATTGTAGCTAGCTTAGGTTTTATTTTGCTACAAAAACAAACACCCCCTAACAGTATACAAACCCCCACCCCCAAACTACCAAGGGCCCATAAAAGGGCATTTTGGGGGCCCTTAAAATGGTCTTTTGTAGGGCATTGCCCTAAAGTTAACAGCTCTTTTGCTACAAAAACAAAACAAACACCCCCTAACAGTATACAAACCCCCACCCCCCAAACCCACAAAATAAAAATAAAGTAAAACCTAATCTACCCATTGCCCTTAAAAGGGCATTTGTAAGGGCATTGCCCTTAAAAGGGAATTTAGCTCTTTTGCTGCCCAAGCCCTAATCTAAAAATAAAAACCCACCCTAAAACGAAAATAAATAAATACATTAAACAAAATAACAAACAAATTATCCAAAATAATAAAAATTATTCCTATTCTAATGTAAAAAGAAAAAAGAGAAAGGCACACACAAGGCACGATTCAAGTGAAGCTTTAATTACAGAGATGCAAACACAACACTTATTGTTGCACTTACTAGATCCAGAATAAAAACAAGCAGTATATCAGTCATTGTGATGGTATCGCTCCTGGAATGACAGTGAAAACGATCTGATGATGGTAAGTCTTAAAGGGACAGTCAACCATAGAATTGTTATTGTTTTAAAAGATAGATAATCCCTTTATTACTCATTCCCCAGTTTTGCATAACCAACACAGTTTTATTAATGTACTTTTTACCTCTGTGATTACCTTGTATCTAGGAACCTTCTTCCAGCCCCCTGATCACATGACTGTGACTTGTTATTATCTATTGTCTTAAATTTAGCATTGTATTGTGCTAGATCTTAATTAAATAACCCCTTGTGCCTGAACACAGTGTTATCTATATAGCCCACGTGTACTTTCTGTCTCTTTGTGTTGAAAAGAGATTTAAAAAGCATGTGATAAGAGGCAGCCCTCAAAGGCTTAGAAATTAGCATATGAGCCTACCTATGTTTAGTTTAAACTAAGAATACCAAGAGAAAAAAGCTAATTTGATGATAAAAGTAAATCGGAAAGTCAATTAAAATTAAAAGTCCTATCTGAATAATGAAAGTTTAATTTATACTTGACTGTCCCTTTAAGCACTAACTGTGGACTCTGCTAGGTATCCGGATTGCCTACTGCAGGCCTCAGTAGCGGGATATCCAGGAGACATCAAAAGTCTGTATGCTGTTGGATCCTCTACGCGTTTCCCCCGGTCAGCGGCCGGGCTTTATCAAGAGGTTTGAAATAAGAATAAATTTATTAAAAAAATTGTGCTTTTTCAAATTTAAAAGCACATAAAAAGTTCCACCCATTTTGTTAGATGGGGGCGTGTAATGCCTGTTAGGCTAGTCAATAGGTTAAAATATACGGCTAGATTACGAGTTTTGCGTTATAGTGAAAAAGCAGCGTTATCAGGTTATAACGCTGCTTTTTCACTACCGCTGGTATTACGAGTCTTGTAGATTTAGGGGCACCGCACACTTTTTTGGCCTTACCGCAAATCAACTTACGCAATTTGCATATAGTCTTTTTTCTATGGGACTTCCATGGCACCGGTATTACGAGCTTGTCCTGGAAGGCCAAAAAGTGAGTGGTACACCCTACCCTGTCAAGATTCGTACCGTCAGTAGTGAGTTTTACACTACAAAGCCGTAGCATAAATCTCATAACTAAAGTGCTAAAAAGTACACTAAACACCCATAAACTACCTATTAACCTCTAAACCGAGGCTCTCCCGCATTGCAAACACTAAAATAAAAATATTAACCCCTAATCTGCCACTCCGGACATCGTTGCCACTATAATAAACATATTAACCCCATAAACCGCCGTATTTCCGCCTCACAAACACTAGTTAAATATTATTAACCCCTAATCTGCTTTCCCTAACATCGCCGCCACTTACCTACATTTATTAACCCCTAATCTGCCGCCCCGTCGCCGCCACTATATTAAATTTATTAACCCCTAAATCTAAGTCTAACCCTAACCCTAACACCCCCTAACTTAAATATAACTTAAATAAATCTAAATAAAAAATACTATCATTACCTAAATTATTCCTATTTAAAACTAAATACTTACCTATAAAATAAACCCTAAACTAGCTACAATATAACTAATATTTACATTGTATCTAGCTTAGGGTTTATTTTTATTTTACAGGCAAGTTTGTATTTATTTTAACTAGGTAGAATAATTACTAAATAGTTATTAACTATTTACTAACTACCTAGCTAAAATAAATACAAATTTACCTGTAAAATAAAACCTAAACTAAGTTACACTAACACCTAACACTACACTACAATTAAATAAATTACCTAAATTAAATACAATTAAATAAATTAAATAAAATTAGCTAAATTACAAAAACAAACAAACACTAAATTACAGAAAATAAAAAACAAATTACAAGATCTTTAAACTAGTTACACCTAATCTACGGAGCCTATCAAAATAAAAAAAAGCCCCCCCAAAATAAAAAAAAAACCCTAGCCTAAACTAAACTATCAATAGCCCTTAAAAGGGCCTTTTGCGGGGCATTGCCCCAAAGAAATTAGCTCTTTTACCTGTAAAAAAAAATACAATCAACCCCCCCAAAAGTAAAACCCACCACCCACACAACCAACCCCCCCAAATAAAACCCTAACTAAAAAAACCTAAGCTCCCCATTGCCCTGAAAAGGGCATTTGGAAGGACATTGCCCTTAAAAGGGCATTTAGCTATATTGCTGCCCAAAGCCCTAACCTAAAAATAAAACCCACCCAATACACCATTAAAAAATCCTAACACTAACCCCCGAAGATTCACTTACCGGGAGAAGTCTTCATCCAAGCGGCAAAATGTCCTCAACGAAGCTGGAAGAAGTGGTCCTCCAGACGGACAGAAGTGGTCCTGCAGATGGGCAGAAGTCTTCATCCAGATGGCATCTTCTATCTTCATCCTTCCAATGCGGAGCGGGTCCATCTTCAAGACATCCAGCGCAGAGCATCCTTTTCTTCCGACGGACTAATGACAAATGAAGGTTCCTTTAAATGACGTCATCCAAGATGGCGTCCCTTAGATTCCGATTGGCTGATAGAATTCTATCAGCCAATCGGAATTAAGGTTGAAAAAATCCTATTGGCTGATTGGATCAGCCAATAGGATTGAAGTTCAATCCTATTGGCTGATCCAATCAGCCAATGGAATGCGAGCTCAATCCTATTGGCTGATCCAATCAGCCAATAGGATTTCTTCAACCTTAATTCCGATTGGCTGATAGAATTCTATCAGCCAATCGGTATCTAAGGGATGCCATCTTGGATGACGTCATTTAAAGGAAACTTCATTCGTCGTTAGTCCGTCGGAAGAAAAGGATGCTCCGCGCCGGATGTCTTGAAGATGGACCCGCTCCGTGCTGGATGGATGAGGATAGAAGATGCCTGTCTGCCTGTCTGGAGGACCACTTCTGCCCATCTGGAGGACCACTTCTGCCGGCTTCGTTGAGGACATCTTGTCGCTTGGATGAAGACTTCTCCCGGTAAGTGAATCTTCGGGGGTTAGTGTTAGGATTTTTTAAGGGTGTATTGGGTGGGTTTTATTTTTAGGTTAGGGCTTTGGGCAGCAATAGAGCTTAATGTCCTTTTAAGGGCAATGCCCATCCAAATGCCCTTTTCAGGGCAATGGGGAGCTTAGGTTTTTTTAGTTAGGGTTTTATTTGGGGAGTTGGTTGTGTGGGTGGTGGCTTTTACTGTTGGGGGGTTGGGTGTATTTTTTTTACAGGTAAAAGAGCTGCTTTCTTTGGGGCAATGCCCCGCAAAAGGCCCTATTGATAGTTTAGTTTAGGCTAGGATTTGTTTTTATTTTGTTTTTTCTTTTTTATTTTGATAGGGCTCTTAGATTAGGTGTAATTAGTTTAAAGATCTTGTAATTTGTTTTTTATTTTCTGTAATTTAGTGATTTTTTTTTGTAATTTAGCTAATTTTATTTAATTTATTTAATTGTATTTAATTTAGGTAATTTATTTAATTGTAGGGTTAGGTTAGGTGTTAGTGTAAGACAGGTTAGGTTTTATTTTACAGATACATTTTTATTTATTTTAGCTAGGTAGTTATTAAATAGTTAATAACTATTTAATAACTATTCTACCTAGTTAAAATAAATACAAACTTGCCTGTAAAATAAAAATAAACCCTAAGCTAGATATAATGTAACTATTAGTTATATTGTAGCTATCTTAGGGTTTATTTTATACGTAAGTATTTAGTTTAAAATACGAATAATTTAGATGTATTTAAATTATATTTAAGTTAGGGGGTGTTAGGGTTAGACTTAGATTTAGGGGTTAATAAATTTAACATAGTGGCAGCGATGTTGGGCATGGCAGATTAGGGGTTTATAAATGTAGGTAGGTGGCGGCCATGTTAGGGACAGCAGATTAGGGGTTAATAATATTTAACTAATGTTTGTGAGGCAGTAGTGCAGTGGATTAGTGGTTAATATGTTTATTATAGTGGTGGCGATGTCGGGAGCGGCAGATTAAGGGTTAATAAGTATAATGTAGGTGTCGGCGATGTCGGGGGCGGCAGATTAGGGGTTAATAAGTGTAAGATTAGGGGTGTTTAGACTCGGGGTTCATGTTAGGGTGTTTGGTGTAAACATAACTTTTATTTCCCCATAGGAATCATTGGGGCTGCGTTACTGAGATTTACGCTGCTTTTGTGCAGGTGTTAGACTTTTTCTCAGCCGGCTCTCCCCATTGATGTCTATGGGGAAATCGTGCACAAGCATGTATAACCAGCTCACCACTGACTTAAGTAGCGCTGGTATTGGAGTGTGGTATGGAGCACAATTTTGCTCTACACTCACTTCTTGCCTTTTTAACGCCGGGTTTGTAAAAACCCGTAATACCAGCGCTGTAGGTAAGTGACTGGTGACAATAACGTGCACGTTAGTAATGCACCCCTCTTACCGCAAAACTCGTAATCTGGCCGATAGTTAGCAAAGAAAATGAAAAACATTTGTTAACAAACTAGATACTTAGTATAAAACATAACCAATTAAAAACAACAGTAATATAAAGATACTGTAACATTTCAACACTAATTTAAATATAAAACCAAAAATATAAATAAACCATTTTACCAACATGATGAAACATAGAGGCTAAAGTAAATGTATATCACTAGCATTATACCCACTAAAAACATAAAAGGGTATCTTTTGCGCTCTCTCTCCCCCCTCTCTTTTGCGCTCTATCTCTCTTCCCCTCTCTTTTGCGCTCTCTCACTCCACCTCTCATTTGCGCTCTTTTGCTCTCTCTACCCCCTCTCTTTTGCTCTCTCCCCCTCTCTTTCGCTGTCTCTTTCCCCCTCTCTTTTGCTCTCTCTCCCCCCCTTTTTTGCTCTCTCCCCCTCTCTTGTGCTCTCTCTCTGCCCCCTCTTTTGCTCTCTCTCTCCCCTCTCTCTTTTGCTCTCTCTCCCCCTCTCTTTTGCGCTCTCTCTCTCCCCTCTCTCTTTTGTGCTCCCTCTCCTCTCTCTTTTGCCCTCTCTCTCTCCCCCTCTCTCTTTTGCGCTCTTAGTCTGCTCTCTCTCTTTTGCGCTCTCTCCCCCTTCTCTTTTGTGCTCTCGCTCTCCCCCTCTCTTTTGCGCTCTCTCTCTCCCCCTCTCTTTTGCACTCTCTCTCCCCCTCTCTTTTGCGTTCTCTCTCCCCCCTCTCTTTTGTGCTCTCTCTCTCCCCCCTCTCTTTTGCGTTCTCTCTCCCTCTCTTTTGCGCTCTCTCTCTCTCCCTCTCTTTTGCGCTCTCTCTCTCTCCCTCTCTTTTGCGCTCTCTCCCTCTCTCTTTTGCGCTCTCTCACTCCCCCTCTCTTTTGCTCTCTCTCTCCATCCCTCTCTTTTGCTCTCTCTCCCCCCTCTTTTGCTCTCTCTCCCCCTCTCTCCCCCCTCTTCTTTTGCTCTCTCTCTTCCCCTCTCTTTTGCTTTCTCTCTTTCCCCCTCTTATTTTCATTCTCCCCCTCTCTTTTTCTCTCTCTCTCCCCCTCTCTCTTCCCTCTATTTTGCTCTTACCCCTCTATTTTGCTCCCTCCCTCACTTTTTTGCTCTTTCCCCTCTCTTTTGCTCTCTCTTACCCTCTCTTTAGCTCTTTCCCATCTCTTTTGCTCACTCCCCCTCTCTTTCTATCTCCTTCCCCTCTCTCTCCCTCACACTCGACAGTGCCCGCCCCCGCCACACCCCGCTCACCTCCGGCTACGCCCACTCATGCCCGGCCATGCCCGCTCACATCCGGTCACGCCCACTTCTGCACACCGTCACCATGCCGCAGCAGATCAGGTAGACTCTAAGGCCAGGTGTGTTTGTCCTCGTGCTGTCTCTACTGCACATGACAGCTTTGGACAAACACACTTGGGGCTCCATGTACGAACCAGCGAAAACTGCTCCGGAGCCTTTGCGGGGCAGGTTCGCATATGCGAGCCTGCTTCCCGCAATGTAAGAAGCAGCGGTCATTAGACCGCTGCTTCCTACACCCTACGCCACCTCTTAGGTGGCGAAGCAAAATCACAGAGAGCTCGCTCGCTCTCGGTGATTGACATCCCCTTCAGTCGCGTGATTGTTCGCGCGACTGAAGGGGCGGGCATTACACACTCCGCTGAGTGTGTAATGATACATACGGGCACGCGGATCAATAGATCCGCTGCCCGTGTGTAGCGGAGGCGGGCGGACAGCTTTGCGAGTTAAGAAGCTGTCCGCCCGCCTCTTAGTACATGGAGCCCTTGGCCTTTTATATTATAGGATATATTATGTTAAAATAAAACATTCAACACAATAATTCAGCATAATGGTCGCAATTGTCCTGTCCCACTATTTATATTATGTATATAGTTTAAGATTAAGTGTAGATATTTCAACACTACATCAATCATTTAAAGAATTCTGACACAAACATATCTATACATACATGTACCTATGGATGTTTCACTTGCAGCCAATCAAATAGCGCTACTTTCAAATCATCTGAGTACTGCACTCTACAACAAATCTTACTCCTAGTGCTTAATAGTTTAGTTATAACGGAAGTGCGCTCCCGCATAGCTAAAAACCCACATTCGGGAGAAAAACTTATTTTATGTATACACATCATACTAGCTAAATCCCTACCATAAATCTTCTAACAAGCTTTTCTATTGTATGAGAGGATATGGGAATTTAAAGCGTACTCTCTATTGAATGTAAAATGGCTACTTCATTACATAATATCGATGACAGATAAACCTAACATTAAAATAAGTGCCTGTTCTATGAAATATTAAACTAAAATTCATACAAATATGATAAAATGGAGAACAGTTTACTTAATCTAAAATAAGAAAAAAAAATAAGAAAACAATGAATGAACGATTCCTATTCTAAAATATTACTAACAACTAATAAGATCACATGAAAGCTGCTACATCGATATCAATGTTTAACCCCAGAGGTTGAAGAGTTTTTAATTTATAAATCCATCTGGTTTCCAGCTTTCTTAGTTCCAGAAGCCTATTGGACTTGGTGGAGGGAACCCAGTCTATTACTTGAATTTTTAAAGACTTTGGGCTACTCCCATGACAATATAAAAAATGTTTAGAAGCATTCGGCTAGATTACAAGTTTTGAGTTAGAGGCTATGCGGTGCTAACGAGCAGTTTTCTCTCACTGCTCACTTACCTACAGCGCTGGTATTATGAGTTTTTACAAACCCGTTGTTAAAAGACAAGAAGTGAGCGTTGAGCAAAATTTTGCTCATTACCGCGCTGCTTAAGTCAGCGGTGATCTGGTCGTACGTTCTCTGTGAGAAAAAGTCTAACACCTGCAAAAAAGCAGCGTAAAACTCAGTAACGCAGCCCCATTGATTCCTATGGAGAAATAAAATTTATATCTACACCTAGCACCCTAACATTAACCCCGAGTCTAAACACCCCTAATCTTACACTTATTAACCCTAATCTGCTTCCCCGACATCGCCGACACCTGCATTATATTTATTAACCCCTAATCTGTCGCTCCGGACACCGCCACCACCTACATTATACTTATGAAACCCTAATCTGCTGCCCCCAACATCGCAGCCACCTACATTATATTTATTAACCCCTAATCTGCCGCCCCAATGTCGTCGCCACCTACCTACACTTATTAACCCCTAATCTGCCGCCCGAACATCACCGCCACTATAATAAACATATTAACCCCTAAAACGCAGCACTCCCGCCTCGCAAACATTAGTTAAATATTATTAACCCCTAATCTGCCGTCCCTAACATCGCCGCCACCTACCTACATTTATTAACCCCTAATCTGCCACCCCCAACGTCGCCACCACTATACTAAATGTATTAACCCCTAAACCTAGGTCTAACCCTAACACCCCCTAACTTAAATATAATTACAATAAATCTAAATAAAAAATACTATCATTAACTAAATTATTCCTATTTAAAACTAAATACTTACCTCAAAAATAAACCCTAAGCTAGCTACAACAATATAACTAATAGTTACATTGTATCTAGCTTAGGGTTTATTTTTATTTTACAGGTAAGTTTGTATTTATTTTAACTAGGTAGAATAGTTACTAAATAGTTATTAACTATTTACTAACTACCTAGCTAAAATAAATAAAAAAGTACCTGTAAAATAAAACCTAACTTAAATTACACTAACACCTAATACTACACTGTAATTAAATAAATTTACTAAATTAAATACAATTACCTAAATTAAATTAGCTAAAGTACAAAAACAAACAAACACTAAATTACAGAAAAAAATAAACAAATTACAGATATTTAAACTAATTACACATAATTTAATAGCCCTATCAAAATAAAAACAAAGCCCCCCCAAAATAAAAAAAACCCCTAGCCTAAACTAAACTACCAATAGCCCTTAAAAGGGTCTTTTGCGTGGCATTGCCCCAAAGTAATCCTCTTTTACCTGTAAAAAAAATACAAACAACCCCCCCAACAGTAAAACCCACCACCCACACAAACAACCCCCCAAATAAAATACTATTTAAAAAACCTAAGCTCCCCATTGCCCTGAAAAGGGCATTTGGATGGACATTGCCCTTAAAAGGGCAGTTAGCTCTTTTGCAGGCCCAAACCCTAACCTAAAAATAAAACCCACCCAATACACCTTAAAAAACCTAACACTAACCCCCTGAAGATCGACTTACAGTTCTGAAGATCCGACATCCATCCTCAAGGAAGCGGCAGAAGTCTTCATCCAACCGGGCCAAAGTCCTCAACGAAGCCGGGAGAATTCTTCATCCAAGCCGGGCGAAGTGGTCCTCCAGACGGGCAGAAGTCTTCATCCAGGTGGCATCTTCTATCTTCTTCCATCCGACGCGGAGCGGATCGCCTCTTCTTCCCGGATAGGATGAAGACTTTGGAGCCTCTTCTGGACCTCTTCAGCCACCGGATGATGGATCACCAGCCCCCGCTTGGGTTGGATGAAGATTTTGGAGCCAGGACGGATCGGTGATACCTGGTGAGGTGAAGACAAGGTAGGATGATCTTCAGGGGCTTAGTGTTAGGTTTATTTAAGGGGGGTTTGGGTTAGATTAGGGGTATGTGGGTGGTGGGTTGTAATGTTGGGGGGGTATTGTATGTTTTTTTTACAGGCAAAAGAGCTGAACTTCTTGGGGCATGCCCCGCAAAGGGCCCTGTTCAGGGTTGGTAAGGTAAAAGAGCTTTGAACTTTAGTAATTTAGAATAGGGTAGGGCATTTTTTATTTTGGGGGTCTTTGTTATTTTATTAGGGGGCTTAGAGTAGGTGTAATTAGTTTAAAATTGTTGTAATATTTTTCTTATGTTTATAGAAACATAGATATTGACGGCAGATAAGAGCCATAGGCCCAGCAAGTCTGCCCGACCTTACCTAACAGTATAAACTTATCTAGTTCGTAGGATAGCCCTATGCTTGTCCCATGCATTTTTAAAGTCCCCCACAGTGTTTGTTGCTACTACCTCTTGAGGAAGTTTATTCCATAAATCAATCACTCTTTCTGTAAAGAAGTGCTTCCTCAAATTACTTCTGAATCTACTACCCTTTAGCTTGAGCTCATGACCCCTTGTTCTTGAATTTTCCATTTTATGTAAAATACCCACAGCCTCAGTTTTACTAAACCCTTTAATGTACTTGAAAGTTGCTATCATATCACCTCTTTCCCTTCTCTCCTCTAAGCTATACATATTTAGGTCATTGAGCCTATCCTGGTAAGTTTTATTTTTTAGACCATGTACCATTTTGGTAGCCCTCCTTTGCACAGATTCAAGTTTGTTAATATCCTTCTGAAGATATGGTCTCCAGAACTGCACACAATACTCAAGATGAGGCCTAACTAATGATCTATAAAGTGGCATAAGAACCTTACTATTTCTGCTGCAAATACCTCTACCAATACATCCAAGCATTCTGCTAGCCTTACTCGCTGCATTACTACATTGTTTACTAAGTTTTAAATCATCTGAAATAATAATTCCCAAGTCCTGTTCCTCGTCTGTAACAGTCAGTAAAGTGTCATTGAGTCTGTAATTAACATTTGGATTTTTCTTCCCTAAATGCATTATTTTACACTTTGCTGTGTTAAACTTTAGACCCCAGTCATTTGTCCAATCCTCCAATTGTTGTATATCACTTCTCATTTTGTCTACCCCCCCTGGAACATCCACTCTGTTGCAAATTTTTGTATCATCTGCAAAGAGACATACTTTCCCCTGTAGCCCTTTGCTGATATCGCAGATAAATATGTTAAACAAAACAGGCCCCAGAACTGACCCCTGAGGAACACCACTAGTAACAGCCCCCTCTGCTGAATGAACTCCATTTACTAAGACACTTTGTTTTCTGTCCTTAAGCCAGCATTCCACCCAGTTCACAATTTTTGAATCTAGACCAAGGAGATATAGTTTGTGAATAAGTTTATTGTGTGGGACGGTGTCAAATGCTTTGCTGAAATCTAGATATGCTACATCAACTGCTCCTCCCTTGTCTAATACTTTTGTTACATAATCAAAGAAGTCAATTAGATTAGTCTGACATGATCTCCCTGAAGTAAAACCATGCTGATTTTGGTCCTCTAAATTGTTTGTCTTTATGTAAGTCATAATTCTTTCTTTTAAGAGGCTTTCCATTAATTTCCCTACTACTGAAGTTAAACTAACTGGCCTGTAGTTGCCAGATTCTTCTCTACTGCCCTTTTTATGAAGGGGTATTACATTTGCTATTCTCCAATCATCTGGGACAGCTCCTGTTAATAGTGACTGATTAAACAGATCAGTTAATGGGACAGTTAGCACTGATCGAAGTTCTTTTAAAACCCTTGGATGAATATTATCAGGACCCACTGCCTTTGTAACATTTATTTTTGATAATGCTAACAAAACCTCATCCTCTGTAAAAAGATTACTGTTAAGCTTGTTTCTATTTTGCGTTGCATCCCTTAATGTAGACATTGTATCTTCACAATCTTTAGTGAAAACAGAACAGAAGTAATCATTGAGACAGTCTGCAATCTGCTTATCTCCTTCTATTATTCTACCATCAACTGATTTCAATTTTACTATTCCTACCTTATTTTTTCTTCTTTCACTGATATATCTAAAGAATGTTTTGTCCCCATGTTTTACTGACTGTGCTATCTTCTCTTCTGCATGAGCTTTAACCTTCCTAATTAACTGCTTAGTCTTTTTTTGTTGGAGTCTCCATATTTTCATATCATCATCTGCTTGTGTGTGTCTGTAATTTTTATAAGCTATCTTTTTTGTCTTTACAGCATGTGCTACTTCTTTGGAAAACCAAATTGGTTTCCGCTTTCTTTTACTTTTACAGACATGTCTAATACAGTGTGCGGTTGCATCTAAAATGGCACCTTTCACAATTCCCACTGTTCTTGAACCCCTGTAATAAGAGTTTTCCCCTTTAAATAGTTCTTTAGGTATTCTCCCATTAATGAAAAATCTGCCGTCCTAAAGTCTAAAACTTTTGTTTTAGTCTGGGTGGACAGTTCCTGAACATGAATACTAAACCAAACAGATTGATGATCACTGGATCCTAAGTTCTCACCTACAGACACATCTGAAACTGTATCACTGTTTGTAAGTATTAGATCTAATATAGCTTCCTTACGAGTTGGTTCCTTGACTAATTGTTCAAGTGATTCCCCTAGCAGAGATTCAAGAATATACCTGCTTCTAGCCGATCTGGCAGAAGGAATCTTCCAGTCTATATCTGGCAAATTAAAGTCCCCCAGTACTATAACCTTACCCTTCATGGTCATTTTGGTTATTTCATCTAATAACAGATTGTCCAGTTTTTATCCTGCAATGGAGGCCTATATACAACCCCTATTCTAAAAACATTTTTATCTCCAATTTCCAAAGTCACCCAAATACTTTCCACCTCATCATTTGTTCCTACAATTTCAGTAACCTTTATATTTTCATTTACATACAAAGCAACTCCTCCACCTTTCTTTCCTACTCTGTTCTTTTTAAATAACCTGTATCCAGGTATGACTATGTCCCAGTCATGCAAATCATTGTACCATGTTTCTGTTATAGCTACTAAATCCAAGTTGTCCCTAGTCATTATTGAAATGAGTTCAGGAAGTGAACTCAAGGGAGTGAAGAATGACGGTTCCTTTAAGGGACGTCATCCAAGATGGCGTCCCTCGAATTCCGATTGGCTGATAGGATTCTATCAGCCAATCGGAATTAAGGTAGGAATATCCTGATTGGCTGATGGAATCAGCCAATCAGAATCAAGTTCAATACGATTGGCTGATCCAATCAGCCAATCACATTGAGCTCGCATTCTATTGGCTGTTCTGATCAGCCAATAGAATGCGAGCTCAATCTGATTGGCTGATTGGATCAGCCAATCTGATTGAACTTGATTCTGATTGGCTGATTCCATCAGCCAATCAGAATATTCCTACCTTAATTCCGATTGGCTGATAGAATCCTATCAGCCAATCGGAATTCGAGGGACGCCATCTTGGATGACGTCCCTTAAAGGAACCGTCATTCTTCAGTTGGACGTCGCCGGAAGAAGATGGGTCCGCGGTGGAGGTCTTCAGGATGGAGCCGGTAGTCATCGGATGAAGATAGAAGATGCCGCTTGGATCAAGATGGTTGCTGGTCCGGATCGCCTCTTCTTCCCGGATAGAATGAAGACTTTGGAGCCTCTTCTGGACCTCTTCAGCCACCGGATGATGGATCGCCAGCCCCCGCTTGGGTTGGATGAAGATTTTGGAGCCAGGACGGATCGGTGATACCTGGTGAGGTGAAGACAAGGTAGGATGATCTTCAGGGGCTTAGTGTTAGGTTTATTTAAGGGGGGTTTGGGTTAGATTAGGGGTATGTGGGTGGTGGGTTGTAATTTTGGGGGGGGGGTATTGTATGTTTTTTTTTACAGGCAAAAGAGCTGAACTTCTTGGGGCATGCCCTGCAAAGGGCCCTGTTCAGGGCTGGTAAGGTAAAAGAGCTTTGAACTTTAGTAATTTAGAATAGGGTAGGGCATTTTTTATTTTGGGGGTCTTTGTTATTTTATTAGGGGGCTTAGAGTAGGTGTAATTAGTTTAAAATTGTTGTAATATTTTTCTTATGTTTGTAAATATTTTTTTATTTTTTGTAACTTAGTTCTTTTTTATTTTTTGTACTTTAGTTAGTTTATTTTATTGTAGTTATTTGTAGATATTGTATTTAATTAATGTATTGATAGTGTAGTGTTAGGTTTAATTGTAGGTAATTATAGGTATTTTATTTAATTAATTTAATGATAGTATAGTGTTAGGTTTAATTGTAACTTAGGTTAGGATTTATTTTACAGGTAATTTTGTAATTATTTTAACTAGGTAGCTATTAAATAGTTCTTAACTATTTAATAGCTATTGTACCTGGTTAAAATAATTACAAAGTTGCCTGTAAAATAAATATTAATCCTAAAATAGCTACAATGTAATTATAATTTATATTGTAGCTATATTAGGATTTATTTTACAGGTAAGTATTTAGCTTTAAATAGGAATAATTTATTTAATAAGAGTTAATTTATTTCGTTAGGGGGGTGTTAGTGTTAGGTTTAGACTTAGCTTTAGGGGTTAATACATTTATTAGAATAGCGGTGAGCTCCGGTCGGCAGATTAGGGGTTAATAATTGAAGTTAGGTGTCGGCGATGTTAGGGAGGGCAGATTAGGGGTTAATACTATTTATTATAGGGTTAGTGAGGCGGATTAGGGGTTAATAACTTTATTATAGTAGCGGTGCGGTCCGCTCGGCAGATTAGGGGTTAATAAGTGTAGGCAGGTGGAGGCAACGTTGAGGGGGGCAGATTAGGGGTTAATAAATATAATATAGGGGTCGGCGGTGTTAGGGGCAGCAGATTAGGGGTACATAGCTATAATGTAGGTGGCGGCGCTTTGCGGTCGGAAGATTAGGGGTTAATTATTGTAGGTAGCTGGTGGCGACGTTGTGGGGGGCAGATTAGGGGTTAATAAATATAATACAGGGGTCGGCGGTGTTAGGGGCAGCAGATTAGGGGTACATAAGTATAACGTAGGTGGCGGTCGGCAGATTAGGGGTTAAAAAAATGTAATCTAGTGGCGGCGATGTGGGGGGGGCCTCAGTTTAGGGGTACATAGGTAGTTTATGGGTGTTAGTGTACTTTAGAGTACAGTAGTTAAGAGCTTTATGAACCGGCGTTAGCCCAAAAAGCTCTTAACTACTGACTTTTTTCTGCGGCTGGAGTTTTGTCGTTAGATTTCTAACGCTCACTTCAGACACGACTCTAAATACCGGAGTTAGAAAGATCCCATTGAAAAGATAGGATACGCAATTGACGTAAGGGGATCTGCGGTATGGAAAAGTCGCGGCTGAAAAGTGAGCGTTAGACCCTTTTTTGAGTGACTCCAAATACCAGAGTTAGCCTAAAACCAGCGTTAGGAGCCTCTAACGCTGGTTTTCACGGCTAACGCCAAACTCCAAATCTAGCCGTTAGGGTTTCTTTTTATTTTACAGGCAACTTTGTATTTATTTTAACTAGGTAGAAGAGTTATTAAATAGTTATTAACTATTTAATAACTTCCTAGTTAAAATAAAGACAAATGTACCTGTAAAATAAAACCTAACCTAACTTACAATTACACCTAACACTATACTATAATTAAATGAATTCACTAAACTAAATACAATTAATTACAATTAATTAAAATTATCTAAAGTGCGAAAAAAACAAACACTAAATTACAGAAAATAATAAAATAATTACAAGATTTTTAAACTAATTACACCTACTCTAACCCCCCTAACAAAATAAAAAAGCCCCCCAAAATAAAAAAAGCCCTACCCTACACTAAATTACAAATAGCCCTTAAAAGGGCCTTTTGCGGGGCATTGCCCCAAAGTAATCAGCTCTTTTACCTGAAATAAAAAATTACAAATACCCCCCCAACATTAAAACCCACCACCCACACAACCAACCCTACTCTAAAACCCACCCAATCCCCCCTTAAAAAAACTAACACTAACCCCTTGAAGATCACCTTACTGGGAGATGTCTTCACCCAACCGGGCAGAAGTGGTCCTCCAGACGGGCAGAAGACTTCATCCAAGCCGGGCAGAAGAGGTCCTCCAGACGGGCAGAAGTCTTCATTCAGACGGCATCTTCTATCAACCAATCGGAATTAAGGTAGAAAAAATCCTATTGGCTGATGCAATCAGCCAATAGGCGGCGACGTTGGGGGCGGCAGATTAGGGGTTAATAATTGTGGGTAGGTGGCGGCGATGTTAGGGACGGCAGATTGGGGTTAATAATATTTAACTAATGTTTCCTAGACAGGAGTGTGGCGGTTTATGGGTTAATATGTTTATTATAGTGTCTGCGACGTTGTGGGTGGCAGATTAGGGGTTAATAAGTGTAGGTAGGTTCGGCGACATTGGGGCGGCAGATTAGGGGTTAATAAATATAATGTAGGTGTCGGCGATGTTGGGGGCAGCAGATTAGGGGTTCATAAATATAATGTAGGTAGCGGCAGTGTCCGGAGCGGCAGATTAGGGATTAAAAAATGTATTTTAGTGTTTGGGATGCGGGAGGGCCTCAGTTTAGGGGTTAATATTTAGTTTATGGGTATTAGTGTACTTTTTAGCACTTTAGTTATGAGTTTTATGTTACAGCATTGTACCATAAAACTCTTAACTACTGACTTTTAAATGCGTTAGGACTCTTGACAGGGTAGGGTGTACCGTTCACTTTTTGGCCTCCCAGGACAGACTCGCAATATCAGCGCTATGGAAGTCCCATAGAAAAAAGACTTTGCGAAGTTTGCATAAGTTGTTTTGCGGTAAGGCCAAAGAAGTGTGCAGTGACCCTAAACCTGCAAGACTCGTAATAGCAGCGGGCGTAAAAAAGCAGCGTTAGAACCTCTTAACGCTGCTTTTTTACCTTAACGGACAACTCATAATCTAGCCTATAGTGTTTTAAAAACTTTTCTTTAATGCTATATATGTGTTAGTTTGCCCTTCGTCTAATCTGCCATTTTGTGTGACCTATATATAATAGGCCACACCCACATTCCAATAAACTACATACATAGAATCACAATTACTTCTAAAGGTGATATTAAAAGTTTCTGTTGAATCAGAGTTTGAAAAAGTGGGTGACCTATTTACATGTTCACACATGCTGTATCTTGCTTTTACACATTTTAACGTACCCTTCCACTCAGTTAACCAATTATCTTTAGCCATAACTTTATGTTCTTTTTGTGTTTTCTTAGCTCATAATTTGCTAGGTGCTAATACATTTCTCAGACTTTTTCCTTTTTTGTATGTAAATGTTGGTTTATTATTCAAGCATGATCCCAATAAAAGATCTGCTTTTAGCAGAGGCTAATGTTTTTTTAAAATATTCTCTAGTGTTCTCAATCCTTCATTAAAGGTTGTAATAAATCTAATAGTATTAGTTTCTGTTGGATGAGATTTAATAAATTCATTATGGATTTTTATCCATTAAACTTTAGTTGATTGTCCTTCTATTCTATTGAAAAAGGAATTCCTATCTTTAGACATAGCTTTATTTTTGCCTGTTTTTATAATTTCAGGACTGTAGCTTTTTACTAGAAATTTGTTTTCAAGGATCTATTTCAAAATCATTTGCATGGGTACAATTCCTTTTTAATCGAAGGAATTGACTATAGGGGACATTATTCATCCAGTACTTCTTATGCGCACTTTTAGCTTGGATGAAACTATTTCGATCCATTGGTTTCCTATAATTCTTAACTGATCTTCGACCTTCAGAATTTTTAAGTAAAATTAAATCCAAAAACTCTATCTCAATATTCGAATATGATTTTGTAAATTTAAGATTATAATTGTTATCATTGATGTAATTTGCGAAACTTTCTATTGTATCTGCCCCCCCTTTCCATAAGATTAAAATGTTGTCTATATATCTCCCGTATTTTATGATATTACTATTAAATGGGTTATTTTTCCAAATAAATTCATTTTCAAATGCATTAACATACAAATTTGCATAACAGGGGGCAAAGATAGACCCCATTGCCGTCCTCCGCGTTTGCAAATAAAACTTATTTTCAAATAGGAAATAATTATGTTGAACCATAAAATTGATGCTATCCAATAAAAAACTAATATGGTTTACAGGCATTTGCCATTTGGAAAGTTCTTCCTCAATCTTTTGTACCCCCTTATCGTGTGGTATACATGTATACAGGGCCTCTACATCGCAGGTAACCCAAAACATATCTTCCTCCCACATTATTCCCTCAAATAACTGTAGTTGTGTCTCTAGATATGCTTTAGTATTTTTCAACAAAGGCTGCAAATAATAGTCTACATATTTCGAGATATTGTCGTAAATAGACTAAATCCCTGGAACTATGGGTCTATAGAATGAGAGCTGCTTAAATCCTATTGGCTGATTTGAAGTTAGGGGGGCGTTAGGTTTAGGGGTTACTAGTTTAATTTAGTTTATTGCGATGTGGGGGCTTTTGGTTTAGGGGTTAATAGTTTATTTTAATATATTTTGTTGTGGGGGGCTTGCGGTTTAGGGGTTAATAGTTTATTTTAATATATTTCATTGTGGGGGGCTTTTGGTTTAGGGGTTAATAGTTTATTTTAATATATTTAGTTGTCGGGGGCTCCCGGTTTAGGGGTTAATAGGTTTATTATAGTGGTGGCGGTGTAGGGCTTAATAACTTAAGTATAGTGGGGCGGACAGCAGATTAGGGGTTAATAATTTTTAAATAGTGTTTGCAATGCGGGAGGGTGGCGTTTTAGGGTTAATTACTTTATGATAGTGGTGACGATGTCGGGGAGCGGCAGAATAGGGGTTAATAATTATTTTTAGTGCCGGCGATGTCGGGACCGCCAGATTAGGGGTTAATAACTTTAATATAGTATTTGCGATGCGAGAGGGCCTCAGTTTAGGGGTTAATAGGTAGTTTATGGGTGTTTAGTGCACTTTGTAGCAGTTTAGTTATGAGTTCTATATAACAGATTTGTAGCGTAAAACTCATAACTACTGCTCTCAGATGGCGGTTCGGATCTTGTCGTTTTAGGGTGTAACTCAGGTTTTTTTTAGCCTCACCGCAAAACTCGTAAAAGCAGCGCTATGGGAATCCCATGAAAAATCGTAATTTTTATGAGTGTGGGACTGACGTTACGTTAAAGGCTAAAAGGCTTGCGGTACAGCTATACCGACAAGACTTGTAATGGCTGTGGTGCAGTTTTAACTCTGAAATGGCCATTTTTCAGCGTTAAAACACGAACGCACAACTCGTAATCTAGCTGATTGTGTGTTATGTAACTTAACTGTAATTTTATGGTCTGAAATGATGACTATACAAATCAAAATGTCATCTTCACATGTCAATGAGTTATACTGATATTCATGTGCCTGTCAAATGTCATTTAAGCTGTTGCCTCCTGTCAGTGGTAAATAATAATTTTGTGGGCTATTGTCTTTATCACGATTCCCTTTTCTTATTCAAGTCCATCTTCATCAACCTGAATGTCTTTCTAAACAATTCCCACAACTGCAGTCTTAAATTTTAAATTTAATAATGGAAAATGAGTTGCCTTCTACAGGCTCTTGTGTCATTACACATAACAAAAATTAAATTAATTAATTTATTTCCAGGAATTTAATACATTTGTATTAATTTAGTATAATAATTCTGTGTTGTCTGGCACTGCATGAAAAAATATTTTTCTTTTGCCCATTTGATTTTGAATGTTTGGCCTTTTGGTGGAGCTAGTGATTTAGTTGAGAAAAAGACACACTCATAGGGCTAGATTACAAGTGGCACGCTAACTTGCGTGAGTATTACAAGTTGAAAGTAAACAGGTGTGTTGAGCGCAAACAAAATGTGTGCTTGTCGAGTGAAGACCTATCGTAAGGTGCAAGGGTTAAAAAAATGTGCGCCAAACACAACACAAATACATTAAATGAACACTTAAGTCAAAATTAAACTTTCATGGTTCTGATAGAACATGGAATTGGAAACAACTTTCCAATTTACTTCCATTAACAAAATGTGCACAGTCTTTTTATATTTACACTTTTTAAATCACCAGCTCCTACTGAGCAAGTGTAAGAATTAACAGAATATATGTATATGCATTTGTGATTGGCTAATGGCTATCACATGATAAAGAGGAAGTGGAAATAGACATAACTGAAATTCGTCAGAAAAAAATCTGCTTCTCATTTGAAGAAAAATCTAAATGTTGTTGCATTGTCTTATTATCATGCATTTGTTGGTTATTCAAATCTATTTTCTGGCGCTTTAAAATAAAGTGTAAAACTCATATATGCACTGTCTGAAAAAAATATTCATATAAATATTAATTTAAAAATGTTATAAGGGTTTAAGGTATATCGTATATGACAAGGTGCAAGATGTCTCACTGGAAAGGTCTATAAGGTATCTCTCTCTCTCTCTCTCTCTCTCTCTCTATATATATATATATATATATATATATGTGTGTGTGTCTAAATATATGTGCATATATGTGTATATATATATATATATATATATATACATATATATATATATACATATATATATATATATATATATGTATACAGGTGTATTTATGTGTTAATATATGTATATACATATACATACATACTTACACATAAAAACACACACACACATATATATAAATATAAATAAATATATATATATATATATATATACAGTATATATATATATATATATATATATATATATATATATGTTACAGTTAAAGTGCAGAAATCAGTTAATGTGCACATTACCTAGCTAATCTGCAGATTAACTAGGGTGATCAGTTAAAGTGCAGAAAAATTTTTCATTTCTCAAATTACCTAGGTAATCTGCAGATTACCTAGGTAATCTGCACATTACCTACTAGGCACTAGTTAAAGTGCAAAAAACGCACTTTAGCAGTAACATATATATAAACTTAAGGGAGTCCCATGGTTTTTCCTATGATAATCAGTTCATTTCACTTTTTTTAGAGAGCCTGGGGCACTTTCTTCTGAAAATGGAGGTAAAAACAAAATCTTAAAGGGCAGTGCGGCACACTTTATGCATCATTCATTGCCCAGACACACTTCAACTTTTTAACAAGTTTATAGTAGTTTTCCTAAGGGTATAACAACTGCTCTCATTCTGTTTTTGCATTTATTAGCATCTTGGCCTCTACACTTCTAAGCATTGTATATTTCACATTCTGCATTCTGAATTGTTACAGAATCGACTTCCCTGCAACCCATTGTGGAATTATGTAATGAGCACAAATAAATGTAAGAACATCGTACTAAGAATGTGAAATATCTGCCATTCTAGCTGTAATGTATCTGTGATAATACAGTTGAAAAACAAATAATACACTTTCAAGCACTTTAGCTTTTTAGAAAAGTTTGTTTCTCTCATGTAAACTGTTTATTGAAAAAGAAGCCGAAGAATTTTCCAATTTCGGCCGAGGGCAGATATGCTCCAGAGTGCTCTGTTCTAATCAGAGCCTCGGGCGCCGCAACTGCCTCTGGGAACCTTACCATGGGTCGCAGCCCACACGTCTTGAAATTCTCTGTCTGGGAATAATAAATAGATAGATTTGATAGATAATTTCCCAGACAGAGAATTTCAAGTCGTGCGGGCTGGGACCCATGGTAAGGTTTCCAGAGGCAGTTGTGGCGCTTGAGGCTCTGATTAGAACAGAGCACTCTGGAGCGTATCTGCCCTCGGCCGAAATCAGAACATTCTTCGGCTTCTTTTTCAATAAACAGTTTACATGAGAGAAACAAACTTTTCCAACTTTAACTACACGGAAGCAGTTAATGTGCACGTTACCTAGGTAAAGTGCAGATTCTGCACTTTAACTGAGCAAATCAGTTGATCTGCAGATTAGCTAGGTAATGTGCACATTAACTGTTTCTGCACTTTAACTGTAACATATATACACAGTATATATATATAGTAGTGAAGATTGGAGTAGCCGTGTTAGTCCAGTAGATAGATGCTCAAAAAACAAAGTATTGCAGTATGCAGTGATACCTTTTTTATTGGACTAACATAATATTTAAAAGACAAGCTTTCAAGAGTTTTCCTCTCTTCCTCAGGTCTAAAGCAATACTGATCATTCTGATATAGATACACATCACATGCAACAAATGGAAGGGAGGGGTTTTCTGTATATAGATGAATGAAGGATGCCATTGGTGATGGTTATTGTGCAGTCCAAGAAGTTCACACTATGATTTGAAAAGTCCATTTTAAGGTTTATCCACAGGTGAAATGAATTAAATGATTTGTGGAAATCTAAGAGGCTTTCTTCTCCTTCTGTCCATATTATGTGGGGCTGAGTACATAAGAATCTGTATTCTAGGTACTCCATGAAAAGATTGGCGTATTGGGGTGACATTTTTGTGCCCATCGCTGTCCCTGTCATTTGTAGGTAGTAATTGTTGTTAAAACTGAAATAGTTGTGTGCACTATCATATTTGTGTGTTGTTTGGTGGGATGAGAGAAATTTACTGCAGGCCTCAATACCATCCTTATGCGGGATGTTGCTGTATGAAAATGATCACACATTTCAATACCAGAAATGAAGGACTTAATGTAGACTCTGGCTTTCTCACACACTACCATAACTTTCTATAATCTCTCATCTTATTGTCCTATATTGGTTTCTTTTTCCTTTTGTTTTTCCTCTCTTCTGGCCTATTTACTCTCCTCTGTTTATTTACTCTTTCTGGCTATTCTCAGCTATTTTCTCCTTCAGACACATTCTTTGCTTTTATGACCCCCCTCTCACCCCCCTCCCTTCCATTTGTTGTATGTGATGTGTATCTTTATCAGAATGATCAGTATTGCTTTAGACATGAGGAAGAGAGGAAAACTCTCGAAAGCTTGTCTTTTAAATATTATGTTAGTCCAATAAAAAAGGTATCACTGCATACTGCAATACTTTGTTTTTTGAGCATCTATATATATATATATATATATATATATATATATATATACACACACACTATGGAGCCTCAAATCTTGAAAAAAAAATTTAAATCAATTTTAATATTTTATTTTCTGTTTTACTATGTATTTAATGTAGGTATCTTACATTCCAGTGTTCTTCATTTAGAAGAAATGTTCTGTATATATATCTATGCCTATATATTCATATAGCTATATAGGTATAGATATATATATTACCAAAAAATATCAAATATTTCTATCTATATATCTATCGATCTATATTTAAAAATATAAAGAACCTTTTCTTCCATGTAAAGAACATCGGAATGTAAAATAATTAAAGCTACCTTTAGCGCTGTAGTTCTTACATGGTGCCGGATTAGCGCGCAAGCAATAAGTGTTATTTTTTTTTTTAAAGCATGGAGAGTAGTTAACAAAGTTGCGATAGTCCTGAACCCGCTTGCGTTAAATGTTTACTTTGAGCGCAGTTAGTGCACAAGCAAAAAACAAACTAACAATAGTGCACCACTTGTAATCTGGCCCATAATAAGATGCAGATTTTTCATTTAACACATTCATGCAGTGGGATCAGGGATATCACATTTTTTACGTCATTGTTTTTTTTATTTGTTATTAATAATTTCTTTTAAAATATTACATTACATGGTTATAATCATAAAACAATCAGTAACAAACTGTGATAAAGAGATTCACAACAGGAAATGGTAAAGTTGACTGTGACAATGAGCGAAGAAATAAAAGAAATTGTGGAACATTTTGGAATTTAACTGGTAGTGGCAATAAAAAAAAATTCAGTTAAAAGTGTTTACCATACCAATATGACCAAGCTCTCTTTATTTGAATACTACATACTGGGCCCTTTTATTGACTGCGTAATGCTAAGAGACAGATCGAAATATCTTTTTACTAAAATTTAAAGGCATGTAAAAATAGTAATTTCCCATAAATGTTTAATTATTTACTTGATTAGATTGTTAATGAATTAATTATGTAAAAAGGAAAATCCAATGCATGGCCAAGGCAAAAACAATTTGACTCCTGTTAAAAAAGTATAGAAACATCTTTATTTAGTATATTCCAATGGATAAAAATAGCACATGTCTCAGCCAAGAGAAAGATACAGATAGTCTGACTGGTTTCGGCACAGCATGGCCATAGTCATAGACATGCTACAGGTGTTATGATGAACACCTTAAATACCTGTTAACCATATATATATATATATTTGCTTGCCCTTCCTGTAATTTAGTTTTGAAAAAAAAAAAAAATGTTTCCACAGGCTGTTGGGCATTTTCCAGTCCTCAGAACCTGACCCTAAAACATTCTGCATAGTGAATGTTTGACTAGTTTAGGAACCTGTTTATATTGTCCACTAATTAGCCAAAGCCAAGGATAAAATAAACAATGATATATACTATATTTTAAGCATGCATCAAAAATCGACCTCTATGTCCTTTTTAGTACTCAATTGGTATTAGGCAGTATTGCGCTTATTTTATCAATCAACTATACAAGTGCACAAGCCATATATTTATCACCAGACTCTTCATATTAACTAATCTGGCATTATGGGAAGTGATTTCTGCTGAAAGTAATACTGGAGGGAAATGCTTTAGTAAACGTTTTCAATTTGAAGATAATTATAATACAGCTTAAATGATTATTTTGTCACATACAGATTTAGGATGTTGCAGATACTACAAAACAATTAAAATAGCTCTGGGGGAAATCAGTTATTGTTTCTTTCACAAAAGCTGCCCGTTTTTGGTAATTATGGGTCAATACATTTATAATGCATGACTATTATAGAGTCAATACTTTTGAGCCTTCATGATTCAGATAGATCATACAATTATAAACAATTTTCTATTTTACTTCTATTATCAAATTTTCTTCATTATCTTTTTATCATTTGCTGAAAAACAGGAAAGTGAGTTCAGGAGTGTGCATGTGTCTGAAATACAATATGGCAGCAGTTTTGCACCAATGTTATATATTAGCAAGAACACTAGATGTCAGCACTATTCCCTGTCATGTAGTGCTCCAGACATGTGTATGCTACCTATCTAGGTATCTCTTCAACAAAGAATAAGAAGAGAATGAAGCAAATGGAAAACTTTTTGAAAATTCTATTCTCTGTCTGAATCATGAAAAATAATTTGAGGTTTCATGTCCCTTTAATACACATTTTTCAGATGAAACCGTTAGAAAGTTGGTTTTAAGTTCCAACCGAAATTGTCAAAACAGTTCTTCAAATTACATTCAAAATCCTATTTGGTGTTTGGATGTGGTTTGTATATTATAGAAATAGTTGAATCATTTTGCTTCCTTGGTCCACTTTTCTCCATCATACATATCGTAAAACATCAAGCACTATTCAACACACGTTCAAAAACATAATCAGCACTGGTTTAAAAGTAAATTTGTATGTTCCTTATTGTTCAACTTAGGTAACTTGTTCTCATCAACCCACAATCCCACTTCCAGATCATATCACAATCTCTTTTCAGAATTATCAGCCAGTGCGGTGGATTATTATGAAAGGAGATTGGGATATGTCTGCTCATTGACCTAAGGTGTACCATGGAAAATCTAAGATGACCAAGGTACATCAAAGTGATTCACAAGAGTGGTACCTGCACATTGGACTTGTCAACACCATTGTGTCATTTTTGTTTACTTTTATTTTTTTCATGTTTAAGACTGTCTCTTTCTGCTGCTTAAAGGGACTTGAAACCCAAATGTTTCTTTCATGATTTAGATATGTATGTAGTAGGTAATTAAAAACATTTTCCTTTATTATCTAATTTGCTTCTTTCTCTTGGTATTTTTTGTTTAAAAGCATACCTTGGTAGGCTCAGGAGCAAAAAATGTACTACTGGAAGCTAGCTGCTGATTGGTTTCTGCACATATATGCCTCTGTTCTTTGGCTCACCTGATGTGTTCAGCTAGCTTTCTGTGGTGCATTTATATCTCTTCAACAAAGGATACCAAGAGAATAAAGCAAATTTGATAACAGACGTAAATGGGAACATGTACTAAAATTGTATTCTCTATCTGAATCGTGAAAGAAAAATTTTGGGTTTCAAGTCCCTTTACTTTTTCACCATGGTTGCTCTTGACGTGTAATTTTTTTCATGCATCAGGTGTGCATTTTTTTTACCTATTTCCTTTCCCTTTAATTATACTGTATCCTGAGTACGCTACTGCTGTTTATCTACTCATTGTCAGTTTTTGCTTTTCACTTGAAATTTGATTTTGTCTTGTGTTCTCCAGTGTACCTGTTCTGACCCTTAGCTAATCTGACACTGCCATTGGCTTTGCATTTGCTACTTATTTGTCTGGGTGGTTCTGACCTTTTGCCTGGCCCTGACTTTTCTCTTCTCTATGTTTTCTTCCTATCTACCTGTTCCAGTACATCCACTTCAGAATATTACAGGTCACATACTGGGGCCTATCCCAGTACATTGGGATACTGTTAATTCTTTCAACTACTCAGCTACTGTGACCATGATTCTTGACTTGAAAGGACTCAAAGTTTCCATATATACAGAAGTTAATGTGTACTGTTCAGCTTACCAAATGACCTCCATATTCCTTAGAGACACCAGCATATGGTATTTAATCAGCAGAGGCTCCACTCAATATGCCCTCCTACCTAACAACACAGAACCTCCTTATAGTGAAGGTTTTCCCAGCTGTGAGAAGGGACAGCAGCCTCTGTCATCATACATTTGCATCTCTGTGATTACTTTTCTGCAGATATTACAATCCTTTGACCAATGGAATTTTTGCAACACCCTAAAACTAAAGTTCAACATTATTTCTACCAGGATACTGCTTGGGGTGGCTGCATATATTAGTAGAGATACATTGATGGATGCATGGGTATTTTGTTTTATTTTAAGATGCTTCTGAGAAGTCATAAACTGCTAAAGTAATTTATCCAAACAGCTTAAAGAGAAGATCCAGGAAGAAGAAGAACCAATGTCACAGAGGAGGAGCTGCTGTTGCCATGGAGGAGCCATCATCGAGGAAGACCACTGCTGCCGCTGACATGAAGGACCCATGCTGCCGCCACCTAAACATGGACGCCACTGAGGAGGACCACTGCTGCTGCCGCTGACATGGTGGACCATTGCTGCTGTCGCCGACATAAACACCACCGAGGAGGACCACTGTTCCCACCATTAACATTGAGGACAACTGGTGTCTCCGCTGAGTACCTTATGGATTACATCTGATGAAGAAAAGAAGAGGAGCCTTTTTTTCGCATTCATTGGATTTTTTTAGGCCTTTTTGGATTTATATGGGTTTTTTTTCACCAGGATCGTCGATTACATCTGATGAAGAAAAGAAGAGGAGCCTTTTTTATTTTCTTTGGAATTTTTCTTTACACTTTACTTTTATTTTTTTTCTTGTGTTGGGGGGTTCTTCACCTGGATCGTGGATTATTTCTGATTAAGATTTCAGGACAGTGAATATAAAATATTTGTTGTTTATTGCGCATCTTTATTGTGCTTTTGTATTGTGCTTTTGTTTTGTTGTTGTTTTGCTTTAAATGTTTATTGTGTTGGGTTCTTGTTTATTGTTTGCGGTATATTTAATTTGTAATAGTGGTTTCTTGTTGTGTTAGATTTTTATTAATTAAAAAAACAAAAGATTAATGAAAATGTCTGGATTTTCGGAATGATTCTGGATTTTGTAATTTCAGATTTGGGGATTTGTACCTGTATATTATTTTATTAAAATATTATTAAACTTTTTACTATTAAAATTTTACTACTAAAGTTTTAAAAAAACCCTTATATTTAGCCTAATTTGAGCATACTGTGTATAATAACCTTACAAACACACATAAGAGTCAATAATGGCCAACATCAGCATTTTCTCATGTTTCTTTATTTATAAATAATATATTTTTGTCATCCTTTCAATCACTTACATTTTTTGACTAGAGTTAAGAGAATTATGAAGTGTCATCAGTGAGTTGACAAAGCCATAGCACGATCAGAAGCACCTGATACCCTCCTTTATTTCCTTTACAGAATGAATCTTGATGAATTAGTATAAGCAGTACAGAGTTCAATAGATGCCATTCCCAGGTTATAATATTAACTGATGCCAAAAGAGACTGCAAAATGATTTGAGGCATTTTATCACAAGCTCTATAAAAAGCAGAAGGGTTAACTTAACAAGTCGCGACAGTCCCTAAGGTACAGTGTCTAGCTTTTAGATTCATTATAATTAGTCAAGTTGATGCATTGTTACTAGTACACAGCATAGACACAGTGATTATTATGAGATATATTGTCTCCCAGTTGTCAAGTTCCTCAGTGGGGTACCTTGGCAGTAGGAGTGCAGCCAGTTCTACTAAGCTCAGGTACAGAGAAAGAATTTGACCCTTAAGGACTGTTTAAATCCTCTAGTTACACACAAATTAATAGCTGTTGGTAGCATGGATGATAGATTAATTATAGAGAAATCTACTCTCTGTGGGTGTCTTGAAAGATGGTGTTTGCCAGAATCAAATGCAGAATAAAGTGGCATAATATGCCATGGAAAAAAAAATGATTGTAGATGTTAATTACAGGCACCACAACAGAAGCTAAATGATACTTAAATAATACTTAAATACTAAATTTAATAAATGGAGATTTTCCTGAGGGATATAGTTTGATCAATTCATGGGTACAAAGGGATTGCAATGATTCATAGTTATCTGTCATCTTTTATCAACACATAATTATCTAAACTAGCATAAATACAAAAGAAAACTCAAAATTGTTTCTTTATTTAATGAAAATATTGTTGCAATATGCATATTTGTATTATATATTATTTATTTGTCTGTTGTTCCTGTAGTCCTCTTCTTAGGCCCTGATGTAAAAAGCATTGTGAAAATGGCGATAATTTAAAATGGATCTGTCTTATGCTGGTGAAATTTTATAAAGGACTAATATCAGTGTTTAAGGGCAATCTCATCAAGAGGCGTTTTACTTTACTTTTCTGTGGGTCGCAATGCTTCTATGACACTGGCGGAATTTTAAAAGCAGCATCACTAATTGCATTGAAGATGTAATGTAAATGATCTAAAAGTGAAAATACAACTGCTACAGCTTAGGTCACTTGGTCAGAGTCTCTGATGAAGTGCCACTAGGGGACGTGAAACGCGTCAGGTTACCCACCTGTCCATGTCTGTATAGGTTTTATCTACACAAATAAACCTGTGTTTTTCATTTGGATCCGTTGTGCAGCCTCTTTCTTGTTGGTAATGTAAATGATCCCCTTACATAGTAATGAATGACAATAAAAATTACATGTCAACCGAAACAAACCCCTTTTTTTACAATACAATAGGGAAACTAGGAGAAATAATGAACCTATAGGAGCTGGGGGGGCTGTGTATATATTGTGCATGTTTATACACTGTGTTATGTATATGTATTATGCTGTAAAATTATATAATATGAATTTAAAGTGTTTTTGATATTTAAATAAATGTGTTTTTAACTTTTGGCCTGTACTTTATGTATGGAAAATTAATATCTTACAGAAGACAGTAGCCATGGCTTTCTCATTTTTTCAGCTTTTTTTGGAATTGAAAATTTTTCACTGTACTGGGTGGCTATATGAATACAATATTAAAAATGTTGTCAATTCTATAATACCACAGATAAATGTCTTTTATAGGATATTAATATCTCATACACAAAATCTTCATTCTATAAAGAAAAGAACCACTTTCAGCACATATACCGGTAGGTTTAATGATAAGCTTTTTTGTAGCCAACTGTCCAATGCTGGCTTAAGTTTGCTCTTGGAAATTAATGGGTGAGCCTAGGTCATTGTACAGATATAACACAGGGATTAATCTGTTAGAAAAAAGGAGCGTACATTGAAGCTGGAGTTAAACGTTCACAAGAAAGTCATATGCATGGGCGTGACATCCACAAACCACCTGCAAACTCTAGTCAGTCTTATGGAGACAGGATGAACTATGGGCAAAATAATTCAAATGCTGCTTCAAATAATTCTATTTTAAAGGTTTAAATACATTTGTTTTGTAATGTGTTGTGTGTTCCTTTACATTAAAGAGGGATTATATTAATATCAATATATGAATGCTGCAGTGAACCTGAGTGGATATGCAAGGAGACAACACACGTCATTTTACTTTGCATTCTATTGTTTTTTGGTGTGAGACATTTTATAAAATATAATTATTACTATAAAAATGTATAATAATAGAAATACTATGCTTAAGTTATTTAAAATTAGGACAAGTACTGGACATGGTATTATAAAATTGATCTTTTCAAGGGATGTGAAACCCAATTTTTTTCTTTCATGATTTAGATAGAGAAGACAATTTTATGCAACTTTCTAATTTACTCCAATTATATATTTTTTCCGTTCTCTTGGTATCTTTATTTGAAAAGCAGGAATGCAAGCTTAGGAGCCGGACCATTTTTGGTGCAGTTCCTGTTTAGCGCTTGCTGATTGGTGGCTAATTTCAGATCAGCAGTGCAGAGTAGAGAATATGGTCTACTTTAGTGTGCCTCTAAACACAGACACGCAGTAATAATTTATTGTCTGTGTAATGAGCAAATACCTTCAAAGAGTGTTGGAAGTCTTACACAGAACTGTAGGAAACACATTTTAAACAAATTATTCTGGAATTAATTAATATAGCTTTGAAATGTATACTTTTTTCTCTCCATGTAATTCTCCAGTAATACTTGATAAAATAAAATCAGTGTAGTGTTGAAAAAGACTAAACGCGTATACTCTGTAGATTATTATGGGAAATCTTTTCTTTATTTTTGTCATTTACTCATGCAAAATGTTTTGTGTTCTCTGAATTTCATGCTTTTAACTGTTTTAAAAGTTTGTTATATTATATTTAAACCAAAAAAGACATTGGGGAAAAAAATAAACATATTGTTTGTGCAGGGATTTTCTGCTGTATATAAACAGACATGAAACCCAAATAATTTCTATCATTATTCAGATCATACGATTTGAAACAATTTTCTAATTTACTTCTATTATCTAATATAATTTGTTCTGTTGATATCCTTTGTTGAAAATCATACCTAGGTAGGCTCAGGAGGAGCAGTGCACTGATGGATAGTTAGATTGGTGACTGCACATATATTCCTCTTGTCATTGGTTAATGAGATGCTCAGCAATCTCCCAGTAGTGCATTGCTGCTCCTTCAACAAAGGATACCAGGAGAATGAAGGAAATTTGATAATAGAAGTAAATTGGAAAGTTGGTTAAAATTGTATGTTCTATCTGAATTGTAAAAGAAAAAATCTGGGTTTCATGCCCCTGTAAAAGGATATTAAACATTAGACATGTACAGCACAGAATAATTTGTTTTGGGCAAATCATTCCGAACGAATATTCTGAAAAATTCTTTTCAGAATATTCATATGCTGCTTTATTCAGTATTTGTTTAGTTTTAAACAAAACAAATACTGAATATTTGCTAACATTTACATTCCTTTTTGTTAAAACAAATTGAAATGTTATTTTGCTGCAGATAGCACAGTATCACCTGCAGGACTAAAACTAACAACATTAATTAGTATATATTTGTTATCCTTAAAATTAGGTCTCATATTTGCCTATAGTGCACTGGGGAGCTGTGCTAATCCAACCTTCAGAGAGTCCAGGGCCGCTCTAACAGAAGGGTTAGTGTGGCCAATCCCAGAGCTTTCGCTACAGGACTTTCTCCTTTAGTGCTGGCTCTGGGATCTGCTGCACTAATCCTCTGGTTGGCACAGCCCTGGACTCTGTGATGAAAGTCAGATTAGCACGGCCCCCCAGAATGGCATAAACAAGTATTAAACCTAATTTTAAGTATAACGAATATATACTAATTAATTATATATCACCTAGATTACGAGTTTTGCGTTACGGTTTTAACGCTGAAAAAATGGCCATTTCAGCGTAAAAACCGTAACGCAGCTATTCCGAGTCTTGTCGGTATAGCTATACTGCAAGCATTTTAGCCTGTAATGCAATGTCAATCCCGCACTGAAAAAAATGACGTTTTTGCGTGGGTTTTCAATAGAGCCGGTATTATGAGTATTGCGCAACAAAACTCATAACTAAAATGTTGCAAAGTACACTAACACCCATAAACTACGTATTAACCCCTATTCCGCCGCACTCCCGCATCGCAAACACTAAATTAAATGTATTAACCCCTAATCTACCGCTCCCGACATCGCTGCCACTAATAATAGTTGATAACCCCTATTCCGCCGCTCCCAGACATCGCCACCACTATAATAAAGTTATTAACCCCTATTCCCCCGCACCCCAACATTGCCGACAGTATAATAAAGATATTAACCCCTATTCCACCACTCCCCGAAATTGCCACCACTAAATAAAGTTATTAACCCCTAAACCTCTGGCCTCCCACCTCACTGCCACTAAATAAACCTATTAACCCCTAAACCACCAGCCACCCACATCACAAAAAACTAAATTAAACTATTAACCCCTAAACCTAACAACCCCCTAACTTTAAATTAAAATTACAATATCCCTATCTTAAAATAAATAAAAACTTACCTGCGAAATTAAAAAAAAACTAAGTTTAAACTAACAATTGACCTAACATAACTATTAAATTAAGATTAAAATAACTACCAATTAAATAAAATAAATTACACATTAAAAAAATCTTAACATTACTAAAACAATGTAATTCTAAAATTAGAAAAAATAAAAAATACTAAATTACAACAAATAACAAAAAATAACGAACACTAAATTATGAAAAGTAACAAACGAAATTATCCGAAATAAAAACAATTACACCTAATCTAATAGCCCTATAAAAATAAACCCCCCCCCCCAAAAATAAAAAAAAACTCGTAGCCTACAATAAACTACCAATAGCCCTTAAAAGGATGAGAGCTACTCAAATTCTATTGGCTATTCAAATCAGCCAATATAATTTTACTAGCTCTCATCATATTGGCTGATTTGAACAGCCAGTAGGATTTTAGTAGCTCTCATCCTATTGGCTGATTTGAATTTAAAAAATCAAATCAGCCAATAGGAATGCAAGGGACGCAATTTTTAAAAGGCTCCCTTGCATTGAAGATTCAGTGTACGGCAGTGACCATATGAAGAGGATGCTCCTCGCCGAATGTCTTCAAGGATGGAGCCGCTCCGCGCCACCAGCATGAAGATAGAAAACGCCGCCAGGATAAAGATAGAAGATGCCGCCTAAATGAAGATAGAACACGCCTCCTGGATGGATGAAGACCTCGCCGCCTGTAAGTGGATCGTCGGGGGCTAGTGTTTGTTTTTTTTAAACTTTTTTTTGGTGTTTTTTTTTTAGATTATTGTTTGGACTTTTTTAAAAGAGCTAAATGCCCTTTTAAGGGCAATGCACATACAAATGCACTTTTCAGGGCAATGGGTAGCTTAGGTTTTCTATTTTGGGGTTGGTTGGGTGGTTGGTTTTACTGTTGGGGGTCTTTGTATTTTTTTACAGGTAAAAGAGCTGATTTCTTTAGGCCAATGCCCTACAACAATGGCCTTTTAAGGGCTGTTGGTAGTTTATTGTAGGCTAGGTATATTTTTTTATTTTGGGGGGGCTTTTTATTTTTATAGGGCTATTAGATTAGGTGTAATTGTTTTTATTTTGGATAATTTTGGATAATTTCGTAATTTAGTGTTTGTTATTTTTTGTAATTTAGTATTTGTTATTTTTTGTAATTTAGTATTTTTTATATTTTGTAATTTTAGAATTACATTTTTTAGTAGTTTTTTATGTGTAATTTAGTTTATTTAATTCATAGTTATTTTAATTTTAGTCTAATAGTTAGGTTAATTGTTAGTTTAAAGGGACACCGAACCCAAATTTTTTCTTTCGTGATTCAGATAGAGCATGTAATTTTAAGAAACTTTCTAATTTACTCCTATTATAAATTTTTCTTTGTTCTCTTGCTATCTTTATTTGAAAAAGAAGGCATCTAAGCTTTTTTTCTTGGTTCAGAACTATGGATAGCTCTTTTTTATTGGTGGATGAATTTATCCACGAATCAGCAAGGACAACCCAGGTTGTTCACCAGAAATGGGCCGGCATCTAAACTTATATATATATACACACACACACACATACAGTATATATATATATATATATATATATACACACACACATACAGTATATATATATATATATATATACACACATACAGTATATATTTATATATATATATATATATATATACACACACACATATACCTGTATATATACACACATACATATATACGTATACTATTGTGTGTGTGTATATATATATATATATATATATATATATATATATATATATATATATATATATACTGTATGTGTGTGTGTGTGAAGTGTTTTATGCTTAAAAGGATGTGAAACCCAACCATTTTCTTTTGTGATTCAGACAGAGCTTACCATTTTAAAAAATTGCTTAGTTCCCATGATATTATGTGTTGAAGAGATACCTAGGTAGGCATCTGGAGCACTACATGGTAGGAAATGGTGCTGCCATCTAGTGCTCTTGCAAATGGATAACATTCTTACAAACTGCTGCCATCTAGTGCTCTTGCAAATGGATAACATTCTTACAAACTGCTGCCATCTAGTGCTCTTGCAAATGGATAACATTCTTACAAACTGCTGCCATCTAGTGCTCTTGCATATGGATAACATTCTTACAAACTGCTGCCATCTACTGCTCTTGCAAATGGATAACATTCTTACAAACTGCTGCCATCTAGTGCTCTTGCAAATGGATAACATTCTTACAAACTGCTGCCATCTAGTGCTCTTGCAAATGGATAACATTCTTACAAACTGCTGCCATATAGTGCTCCAGAAATGGGCCATTCCATAAGCTTACATCTCTGCTTTAAAAAAAAAATGGTTAGCGCTAGAGTGCTGTCTGATTTTACTGTATCCTCCTATTAAAGTCTATTATGGGAGCAAATTAACATACCAGTGCTATCCAACATGCAGATGTTAGTGAACACTAGACTATTTGCACAATAAAAGTGAACTTTGCACTTGTAAAATGAGCGCTCCAATTGTAATCTAGGTCTTCATGGGGAATTTATATAAGACAAATTGAATTTCTCTTATATAAAAAGTATATTCTCAGAGGATCAAATATTTACATAAAAGTAATTATAAAAGGCTGGGGCAGGGATTAAACACCCCAAAAAGATATTAGGGAGCCTATAACAGGAGGCTTGAGAAGCTAGTCTCTGTGTTACCCAATATTTGCACTTCACACTATGAGGCGTAACTGTTTAAGTTAGCATTTGCCTTAGCTTTTGCAGCAGCGTTGAGAATAGGAGAGCTGGTGTCTAATTCAAAAAATAATCTAGAGCAGGGTATTCTTAGGGAGCATATTAAGATAACAGATAATGCAGTACTGTTATTCATACCTCGGTCGAAGACTGACCAAGATGTCAGAGGAGTCTGGCTAACATTAGCGGCAAATCCAGGGAAATTAGGTTGCCAAGTTAAAAAATTGAGTTTTTTCCTAACCATGCGGCCGGATAAGCCGGGTACTTTATTAATACACCAGGATGGGACGGCATTGTCTAAATTCCAGTTTCGTAAGCTGTTGTCACACACGGCGACCCAGGCGGGCTTTGATATTACCAAAATCGCCCCACATTCATTTAGAATAGGGGCGGCAATGTAAGCAGCGATGCAAGGATCATCAGGAGACATTATCAGACGCCTGGGTCGCTGGCGTTGCAACAAATATAAAGTTTATGTGCGCCCTGTAGTTTTATAGTGTTGACAAACTATTTTTTCCAGTCGTTAAATTGTTTTTCATTGCAGGTTCTGTTCGTGGTCCTACCAGGATTTGGATTGTGGAACATTCCTTTGTACATTGGGCCTCCATTCGAGTTATATCCCTCCAAGGGGGTCAAAACTTAGGTTTTTATCTGACACACAAGTCCAGAAGGTGGTTGGGAAGTAGGGGAATGGTTTGGCCACAATTACCGGGGGTCCTTTCAGATGCCAGAAACCACACGTTATTATCCTGCATCTAGGATGAAATGATATGGGAACTTTGCCAGTTCTCAAATTAATTAACATTATGAAAGCTGACATTAAATGGATACATTCCGCTTTCAATGGGGTCCGTGTAGGTTGGTCAAATATAATATCCTGAGGCCATTGGCGACATATGACGTCTGCTAGTGCGGCGTATAGAGTGCGTAAAAGCATCAATCGATAATTAGGAAAGGCCGTCACAGTAGAGGGTGGATTCGTGGTTAAACACGAGTCCATCAGAGCTGATAAGGAATTTTTATATAGACCTGATAGGATCCATCTATCTAATACGGGTTTAGATATATATTTACAGGATTTTAGAACAGTGCTTCGCACCCTGCTATGAATAATAGGCTGGGTTATTAGTTGGTTCTTTCTGTAAGTCAGAGTAAGTTGGCGGTGAGATGTAGATCTCTGGTGGCTAGAGTCATGGCCAGGCTGATGGGAGGGATGGTACCCCACAGGTCCCCCTGTGTGCCCTTCCCCCCGTGTAGGTAGGCCAGAAGTTCTCTGAAAAACCCTGAGTATCATTTTCTTACCGAAGCAGAGGGCCCTTTGCAGTAGGCCGAAAGCCACTGTCCTCTTGTTGTTCTGGGTTTCTATAGATATTTAAATATGCCGCCATAAGTTGGGCTTGTCAGCTCGAGTTACTGAATTGTATTCAATAAAGTTGGCCGTGACGGCCTGGTTTTTATACCCACAAGAAAGTGTGTCAGTCTCAATTATTTATTATTATAAGTTGGTAAGTCTTAGACTGGGGAGTGACCAAATAGGCCTTTAACCCTTATGTATCCCCCTATTAAAGTCTATTATGTGAGTGAATTAACATACCAGTGCTATCCTACATGCAGATGTTAGTGAACACTAGACTATTTGCACAATAAAAGTGAACTTTGCACTTGTAAAATGAGCGCTCCAGTTGTAATCTAGGTCTTCATGGGAAATTTATATAAGACAAATTGAATTTCTCTTATATAAAAAGTATATTCTCAGGGGATCAAATATTTACATAAAAGTAATGCAACTTGCATTTCATTTTCTTCAGTTTCCTAAATTTGCTGAGACTGTATGAATCTCTGTTTTGTATGGATACATTCTCCCCAATTCCTACTTTATTCTTGGTAACCTTTCAAAAGGTGACTAGAATGTTGGCAAGGCCTTAAAGGGACATTGTACACTCATTTTTTCTTTGCATAAATGTTTTGTAGATGATCTACTTATATAGCCCATAAAGTTTTTTTTTGTTTTTTTTTAATGTATAGTTTTGCTTATTTTTAAATAACATTGCTCTGATTTTCAGACTCCTAACCAAGCCCCAAAGTTTTATGAGAATACCGTCCGTCAGCTACCTTCTCCTGCTTGCTTCTGTTTGTGTAAAGGGTCTTTTCTTATGCAAAAGAAGGGGGAGGGGGGAGTGTCTTATTTCCCACTTGCATTGCTCTTTCCAGCTACCTTTTCAACAGAACTAAACTGACAGCTTCTAAGTAAGTTTTTAAACAGTTTTATACTGGATTTTTATATCAGTATCTGTGCATCTTATTCTTTATAGTAGTGTCTATTACATGCAGTTATATGAAAATGAGTGTATACTGTCCCTTTAAGTGAAAGCAGTATGTGAGACTGCTGGACAAACCTGTTTTTCCTGACTGGTCATTGGCACAAACAATCAAGAGACAGGAATATTTACTATAACCAGAACATTTATGAATTGATCAAATTAGTTGATTGAAATTCCTTGTGATCATTTGATTACTAGAAATGCTCTCATATTTCCATACTATTGCAAGCACATTGCAAAGCTCACAGAGAACACTTACCAACTGCCTCCTGTGATATCTTTACTGTTGCAGCAGACTACTGATTGTGTATGTTCCTTTAATTAGGCACGTTATGTAATCTTCCGATTGGCTCTTGGTATTGTTGTACTTGGTACTAAGTTCCGCTGACACAAATAGCTCATATTAAATGTTTAATTCTTAGGGCTCCATTTATCAAGCAGTGGTTGCTGCTTCGGAGGCTCATTGTTCTAGCTCACCTGAAATGAAAGTTAAAGTCCTTAACCTGTACAGCACCTAAAAGGTGGAGGATTGAAATCATCCCAATCCAATACGTTCAGGATGATTAGCAGCCCCTGCTAGCGGCTGATTGGCTGTCAGTAAGCAGAGGGCGGCATTTCACAAGCATTTCTGGTTCAATCGTCATATCCAATTGGGATGATTGACACCCCCTGCTAGCGGCCGATTGGCTGCGAATCTGCAGGAGGCGGCATTGCACAAGCATTTCACGAGAAATGCTTGTGCAATGATAAATGCAGACAGCGTATGCTGTTGGCATTTATCGATGTCCGCCCGCACAATGATAAATCAACCCCATGGAGTTTAAAAATATATTTGCATACTTAAAACTTTTATACAAATGTCTGGACTTTCCTCAATCTGTCATTTTGGCAGATCCCCCTTTTAATATACATAGAGCAGTATATTTTGGTTTTCCATCCCCACAAGCATTTGCCTATTGTGCAAGCAAAATAATGGGTTAAAGGGACATCAAATTTAAAATTCAACTTTTATGGTTCAGACAGAGCATGCAATTTCAATAGACTTTTTTCTTCTCGTATCATATTTACTTTGTTTTCTTGGCAATCTTTCTTGAAATGAATTCATAGGTGGGTTAAGGAAGAGAAAGGCACTACTTGGAGATAGTGATTGGTGGGTACACGCATTTGCCTTTTGTCAGTGGCTCACCAGATATGTTCCATTAGGTCCCAGTAGTTCATTGCTGTTTTTGTGCTGACTTTAACTATTTGTGTATCCCTTTTGCAGGGGTTAAAGAAGTCAATATATACAAACAATAACACAAAAAAACAATTATTTAACACATTAGAGCATTTTGTTTTTTTAGTCAAATTCTTTTTATTAACACAGAAACTGTGAGCGATACACATCAATTCCACATGAAAGGTAATAGCAAAAAGGTTGCATTAACAGTATCAGTACATCGACACAATCTCCAAATTTTCAATAATAACAGTTTATAACTGGGTGTACTCAAAAAAGGGGTAAAAGAAAGAAGGAGGGGGGTGAAGTCACAATAAATCAAAAATTGTAACAATGTGGAATGTCCAGTCTCGGGGGTGCTACCCATCCCAAACCCCTATAGAGAGTTCTCACAAGCCCCAATAGCCAATAGTAGGAGTCCCTTATGTCTCGTAGCACTATAGTCGCTCAATGTGAAGTGTGTGTGGATTTTTGGTAGTCGTCCCAAATTGTTTGATTAGCTATGAAATTTTCCGTGTTCCCTTTCTTATACTCGGAGTATTCCTCCAACTCTAATAATTCAGATACCATAAGCCTCCACATTCCCAAAGAGGGTACATCTGAAGCCCTCCAGTTTCTTGCTCTCAATGTTTTAACACTATTTGTGAATATCCTAAATAGAGGGAGAAGGGATTTAATCGGCAGTTTTACAGGCTTATTTAGTAGCCATATGAGGGGATCAGGTGGGATTTGGATGTGTAGTATCTTCTCAACCTCTGCTATTACTTCATACCAAAAATGGTTCAATCTTGAGCACCACCACCACATGTGGCCCATACCACTGCCCACGTGCCCACATCTCCAACATTTATTGTTAGTGTTTGGGTATAGCCGGTGTATTTTTCGTGGAGTTAAGTACCAACAGTGTAGGATTTTATAATTGGTTTCTAGTATGGATGCTGAGATAGAGGATTTTTTAGTGTTTAGGAATATAGTAGCTGCCGTTTGTGGAAGAATAATTCTACCCAGTTCCCTCTCCCACATCTCTATGGAATACGGCAAATTGCCTGGTAGCGGCTGAAGTATAATTTTGTAGATGGCGGAAAGGGAGTGTCTCACCGGAGAGCCCGACAGGAACAACTTCTCAGGATTTGTGGGGAGACGGATCATGTTATTTTTATGGGTGTGTGTGTTTATGTAATTTTGGAGTCTTCTATAGGAGAACCAATTTTTGTGCCCATCCATAACCCTTTTCAATGAGCTGTTCCTGGGTGCATAAGATTTTGTTGGAGGTGACATTGAATATTTGTACATGTCGTCAGGACAGGGGAGGAGACCCAGGCTCCCTAGTGATTTTAATGAGAAAACGGGGTTATGGGTCAAAGATGTCAGGGGGCTCGGGGTTGGATGATAAGCAGGGGTTTTGCCGTATAGCTCGATCCCATATACCCGCTTTCTCCCTGGTGATTGGAAAGGGGAGCAACTTAGTTGCTTCGCAGAATGTGGGGCTCCAAAACAGAGTAGCCGATGATGGATTAGAGTTAATATGTTCTTCTAAGTGGACCCATCTCCTCTGCTCCCCCGCCACCCTCCAGTCAAGGATCCGTTGCAAGTATAATGATGTCCTGTATTTATCAAGGTCGGGAATGCTAAGGCCCCGTGCTCCCTCAATAGGGACATAGTAGCTTTATTAATTCTTGGTGGTCTTTTTTTCCAGATAAAAGCACTAAATAAACTCTGCACCTGGAGGAGGTATCTGGGAGGCAGGGGTATCGGGACCGCCCCCATTATGTAGAGGAGCCTAGCAAAGATGTTCATCTTTATCGTGTTGATCCGTCCCCACCATGAGAGCTTCTTCAAGCCCCAAGAAGATAAGTCACGCATAATTGCGGTTTTAATGGGTATATAATTTTCTTGGAACAATCTATCAAAAGTTTCAGGGAGAGAGATGCCCAGGTATCTGAGCGCACCAGTGCACCCCTTCAGGGGGCAGGTTAGTTTAATAGATGCCATCGAGCCCTCCGGGAGGCCAAGGGCAAGAATCTCCGACTTGGTGTGGTTAACTAGGAAGTCTGTGAGGGACTGGAAAGTTGCAAGTTCTGACAATATTATAGGTATCGAGGACTCAGGCTGGGTAAGGAAAAATAGGATGTCATCGGCAAAGAGCGACAGCTTGTATTCGTCGCCCCCCACCGTGATGCCCCGGGCGCCCGGGGTATTTCTAATTCTGGAGGCGAGAGTCTCGATAAAGAGGGCAAACAGTAGGGGAGAAAGAGGGCAGCCCTGACGTGTGCCATTCCTGATATCTATTGGGGACGAAAGGGATCCGTTAACTATAATGCGGGCACTAGGTGAGTTATATAAGGCGAATATACATTGTAGGGTAGTGTCGCCTATCCCGAATGCCCCCAGGGAAGCTCTTAGATAAGACCAATTTACCCGGTCAAACGCCTTTTTGGCGTCTGTCGAGATAAAGGCGGTAGGGATGTTTTGGTTGGTGGCATGCCAGATCAACATGACATTTTGAACAGTGTTGTCCCTAGCCTCTTGGCCAGGGACAAAGCCCACCTGATCATTATGTATAAGGGTAGGGAGAACACGGTTGAGACGGGTAGCTATAATCTTTGCATAAATTTTTAGTTCAGTATTAATAAGAGAGATCGGGCGATAATTAGTGATTAAGTCAGGGGCTTTATGAGGTTTGGGGATTACAGTAATGTGTGCTTGTAGTGATGATGGCGAGAAGGCTCCAATATAGTCTATGCTATTATAATATCTAAGTAGGTAGGGAGACAGAATTTCTTTAAATTGTTTATAGTATGAGTTACTGAACCGTCTGTTCCCGGAACTTTCCCAGTGGGGAGAGACGACAAAGCCAGCAGAAGCTCCTCTTCTGAGAATGGCAAATCTAATTCGTCCCTCTGTTCATTAGTCAATTTAGGCAAAATTATATCGTTAAGGTAGGCAGCTATGTCCTCAGGGTGAGGATCTGCTATTCCTCGCCTAATGTTGTAAAGATTGTCATAGAAGTCTCTAAAGGCTTGTGTGATATCTGCAGAAGTAGACTTTAAGGTCCCCCTGAAGTCCCTGATTTCCATTATATATTGTTTATTCATTCTTTTTTTGAGTTGTCGGGCTAACATCCTACCCTGTTTGTTCGCGCCCTCGTAATAAATTTTTTTGAGGAATAAGGCTTTGTTCTTGGCTTCAGTACCCAGGAGTAAACGAAGCTGGTCTCTTTTATGTGTAATACTGTCAGAGAGGGATTTATCTGTGGGATGTGCCAAGTGTAGGGCCTGGAGTTTGGCTATATTGCCCAAAAGAGCGTTAAGATAAATGTGCTGTTGTTTACGTTTAGCTGTCTTGATTGCAATGAGCTCTCCTCGGAGAACACACTTGTGTGCGCTCCAGGTATTGTGTATAGCCGTTTCAGGTATATCATTTCTTTGGAAGTAGTTGAGTAGAGTCTTTTGTATTTGTCTAATTACCTGAGGGTCTCTAAGGAGGGATTCATCAAATCGCCATGTAGACTGTGAAGGGTTTGTAGGGTGCCAGCATAACTGACAACTAATTATAGCATGGTCAGATCACGTTATAGGGAAGATGTTGGTAGAAGTAATAGAGGATAGGCTAGATACGTCAGTGAAGAGATAGTCTATTCTCGTATATAACTGATGGGGGCTAGAGTAAAAGGTAAATTCCCTATCGTCGGGGTGTTGGAGACGCCACGAGTCATGTATAGCTAGATGTGAGAGGGATTGTTTGACTTGACGTAATGTCTTGTTGGATGTAGAGGAGGTGCCCATGGAGCAGTCAAGGGCAGGATCAAGTGCTAGATTGAAGTCACCCCCCAAAATCAAACTACCCCTAGCAACTTCGAAGACCTTTTGGCAGAGTTGGTGAAAGAATGGGGCAGAATTTGTATTGGGGGCATAGAGGTTCACAAGAGTGACGGGTTTGTGGTAAATAAATCCTACCAGTATTATATACCGTCCTTCTTTATCTCTGTGGGTAGAGGTCAATGTGAAAGGTAAGTTTCTATGTATTAAGATCCCAACCCCATTGTGTTTAGAAGAGTGGGAAGAGAAGAAGGCAGTCCCAAATTTCCGGAAGCTAGCTTTAGGTTCAGAACCCCTCCGAAAGTGCGTCTCCTGAATAAAAAGAATATCACCCCTCTGTCTTTTATAATCTCTTAGGGCCATTGACCTCTTTTGGGGGCTATTAAGGCTTTTAGTGTTGTGAGATAGGAACCTAATTTGATTTAATGTATTGGTCATATGTCTATGGGGATAAGAGGTCATTGATTCTAGTAGGCACTAGATCGCTTTGGACTAGTTGAGAGGTAAGAGCCCACCCCGAGACTGGACAGGAAGAAAAAATAAAAGGGAAATAAAAAGGGAACATATCTAACAATTCAAACAATACATTTTGAAAAACAACATACATAGAGGGAGCAGTGACATTTGTAAAAAGTGTATACATCATTCCGTTGTACACTTTACTAGGGGGGAAGAGTGTCGCCTTATAAACTCTTAAGTTATGATAGAAGCAAAAAGTATCAGGAATGTATCAAAATACAGGTTTAATATTATATAGTGTAAAGGTTATAACGGGATGTCTAAAATGCCCCTTGCCAGAGGTTATTAGGTAAATGCCCAAGTGCCTCTTCTGTACACAACCTCACGTAAGGTATGGCTTTTAATATAGGGAATGGTCATATAGACCCAGGAGGTTATCTGGTAGGTGGATACTGAGACTGTTACCCCTCGTACCCTAGGGCCACAATCTACAAGAGAGTCGGAGCCCATAAGGGGAACATCAACCCGCTACTACTATTAGGTAGAGCTCCTGCGTGAATATCAAGGCATCGTGAGAAGCGGGCTATACCAAGCTGCCCTAAATAGTGTAAGGATCAGAATATTAAACAATAAAGTCTAACCACATTAGCTCCTTTTAATGCTAAACCTAGAAATAACCTGGGTATCGGTTAGGCCAAGAATAGGGGAGACAATGGGAATAGAGGGTTATCTAGAACTCCCCGTAGTTAACAGGGGTGGTTAGTAAGACGTCTAAATGCCTCTAGTGGTCCTACCCTCGCAAAAGATATAGCCTTTGGTATAGGGAATGATCATATAGGCTCGGGGGGTTATCTGTGAGGTAGATCCTAGAGTTGCAACACTTCATACCCTCGGGTCACAGAACATAAAGGGTCAGGGCATATTAAGGAAACACAAATCAGCTACAACCTACTGTTGAAACAATTGCATAAGTCATAAAGCATTGTGAGAAGCAAGCTATACAGCGATGCACTAAATAGTGTAGAATTCAGAATACAGACAATTGAAATTTAACCACATTAGCTCCTTTTGATTTTGAACATATAAATAACCTGGGTAACGGCTATACCGAGAAAGAGGGGGGCAATGTAAAGTTTAACTCGGAGCCCTGTATGTATTAGCATAAATATGGTATAAGTGTCTATCGTAGCATGGGGTAAAAACATATAACAACCACGGGGACAGTTAACTGGAGAGGTCTAGAAGAAAACAAACTGTGTCTAATCTTTAAGGTCAACAGTAAATATACATAGCATATGGTAACAAATATCAGCATTGGTGGAATAAACAAAACATGGAATAAGCTTTAATGCAATAGTACATCTAATGTCCAGTAGTGCAAAGTTCCACATGACATAAATTACGTAGCAGCCACCTTGGGAGAAGTTAGGAAACGTAGTCTATGTACTTGGTGGGCATAATATAAACTGCAATTAAGGCATAAAATTAAAGTAATAAACAGCGCCATACATTACCAGTGAGAGGTCAGATTTCCAATATGTCCAGCTGGTGTGGCAGGATGGGCCTCAAGATCTCAGTGGGAGGTAGATGCACTACAAATTAGCCTATGTGGGTGAGCCTGGACTCTATCAAAAAGAAGGGGTATTCCAGGAGTACCGGTTGTAAAAAAGAGAAATGGATCCCAGGGCTAGGATTGAAGGGTATGTAGCCTCATGATGACAAAGATCCATTTCTGGGCGGCAAATTATCCATTTCCTTCTCTTGGGTTGGACCCTCTGCCACTGCGGTCTTTGCTCCAACGGGCGTGAGGGACCTGGCTCCGCAGCTGTGGAAGGGGGCAAAACACCCGGGTCTGCCGGATTGTTGCAAGGGATGTTGAGGGATCTGGAAAGTTGGTCGAGGTCGTTATAGTCCTTATAAATGATTTGTGAGCCATTGTGGCTGATAATTAAACTAAAAGGGAAACCCCATCGGTACTTGATGCGATGTTCTTGCAGTACACTGGTGATGAATTTGATCTCCTTGCGTCTCTGTATCGTGTAGGGTCTAAGGTCCTGATAGATCTGGAGGGAGTGACCCCTGAACGAAATGGTCTGCTGGGTCCTAGCTGCTTGCCATATGTCTTCCTTGGTTGAGAATCTTAGAAATCGGACAATGACATCCCGCGGGGGTAGTGGAGGCTTAGGTAAAGGGTGTAGTGCCCTATGCACCCTGTCCAAGTCTTCCAGCAGTATTAGCGGGGATTCAGGAGAAAGGTGTTGAGCTAGACCAATAATATATCTTTTGAGGAGGTCAGGGGTCACATCTTCTGGGATACAGCGGAACCTCAGGTTGTTCCTACGCCCGCGGTTATCCAAGTCCTCTATTTTATCCTGAAGAGACTGTACTTTAGAGTCCTGAATAGAGAGTTGTTGTGTGTTCAGGCTGACCAAGTTGTTCAAGGTCTCCTGGCCTTCTTTGAGGTAATCCATACGAGCACCCATTTCATTAAGGTCTCTTTTGAGGTCCCTCATCTCTTCCTTGATAAAAGATTTGAGAGAGTCCAGGTCAGACTTGGAAGGGAGCGCAGCAAGCCTAACCTGAATAGCTTGCAATGGGTCCTGTTGGTCATTTGGGTTTATAATTGGGCTTGGAAGGCTCGACTGGTCCAGTGGAGTATCAGATGTCATTGGAGCAGTATCTGATGTTTGGTAAAAAGAAGATACCGATGGGGTTTGGGAAGATGGTTTGGCTGGTTTATCAGATCTCTGTCCCTTCTTAGAGGCCATCTTGAATATGTACCCTCTGATAGAGGGGGGAAGGTTATCAAGATTATTCCCTTCAAATTTGATAGAAAGGTAATGGCAGGCAGGCTGGAGCGTTTACTAGCAGGGAGTAGGGATTAACACTATATAGTGAAGAAAGATAAAAAAGTTGTTTCACACCAACAGCAACAACCAGGTGATGAGTGGATGCTATTGCAAAAACACCTCATATATATCCTTGTAACACCCTGGGTCTGCGGTTAGGGAGAGGTGGCCGAGTAAAAAGCCTTGTCATATAAATGAGAAGCCTGCACTTTGGTAAGCGTTAGAGTAGGACCTCAGAGTGTTTGACCAACAGCCCAGTATGAGAGAGAGAGCCAGGTGGCGTGTGTAGGCAAAGGCAGCGATGTTTATGCCGAAGTACAGGTATAAATGTCTATTTACAGCCGCCCCCACCTCCAAAGACACACGCAGGGGCCAACCGCTAACCTGAGCCTAGTAGCAGCTTAAGTACCTCAGTGTTGGGCCTCAGATAGAGACTGGCAGGCGAAGGTGTTCCCGCTGCAGCAGACTCGAGCCCCGGCGGCGCCTCACAACAATGCCTCAGTATTCAGGAGTGCGCAGCAATTCCTGGGCGCAGTTTGACAAGAGCCGCCTGTGCCTGCGGCATCGGAAGGTCAGACACGGTCTCGGGGGGGCAGCTCAGTAGAATTGAGGAGGGTAAGTCAGTCCCGGCTGTAGATTTAAGTGTGAGGTAATGGCGCTGCGGTCCCGCAACTGAGGCAGCAATCTAGCATCTAATCGAGGTGTTCACTGCCCGGCTAAGATCAAAAACCTGAGGGCAGGTTAGCATAAGGGCTTCTCACGGCATCTGGAATTAGGTAGGGTGAAATCCTGAGTAGGCTAATACCGCTAAGAGGAAAGGCTGACACGGAGCCTTACAGATTTGCGGCCATGTTCCTGCACGGCTTGGCTCCGCCCCGAGCATTTTTTTTTTTAACTTTTATGTCACTTTAATTTTTCCACTTTCTCCACATCATAATCTTATAGATAAAGGGGGATATTTATCAAAGGTCTGGCGGACCTGATCAAACACTGAGGACCAGGTCCGCCAGACCTCGCTGAATGCGGAGAACAATACGCTCTCCATATTCAGCATTGCACCAGCAGCTCTTGTGAGCTGCTTGTGCAATGCTGCCCCCTGAAGATTCACGGCCAATGGGCCGCCAGCATGGGGGTGTCAATTAGCCCTGCAGGCTCGCCAGAAACACGGGCCCTAAAGCTCCATTCGGAGCTTGATAAATGGGCCCCAAAGGCTCTGTTTTCCATCCATTCTTAAATCAGATCTGACTTTAACAAAAGTTTGATTTTTATTTTCCCTTTTCTCAATTAACCATAAGAGATGCTGCAGTACTACCAATCTGTAATAGACATAAAGAGGAAATATCACAATATATAATTTAATAAAATAACCATCTGAGTTCTAAATTTTATTGAAATAGTAAAATATATAACATTGTTATCATTTATTTAAAGGGACAGTCTACTTGATTTTTTAAAAATTGTTTAAAAAGATAGATTAAGGGGTAAATGTATTAAATGTCGAGTGGACATGATTCGCTGTAGTGAATCATGTCCGCCCGACATTGCTAAATGCAGACAGCATATGCTGTCGGCATTTATCATTGCACAAGCATTTCTGGTGAAATGCTTGTGCAATGCCGCCCCCTGCACATTCCCGGCCAATCGGCCGCTAGCAGGGGGTGTCAATCATCCCGAACGGATCGGGATGATTGCTGTCCGCCACTTAAAAGGTAGCAGACAAGTTAGGGAGCAGCGGTCCTATGACTGCTGCTTCTTAACTTCTGTTTCAGGCGAGCTGGAAACTTCGGGCAGAGAAAGCAGCATTCGCTGCTTAATAAAGTGAATGTAAATTTTGATGATAAAGTGCCCGGTTTTTAAAAATTTGATTAAAAACAGGGGCACTTTAATTCATCAAAATTTACATTTCACTGGTGTTGTGAAAATACTTACCTTTTAATCTTGACAGCAGCTACAGCTTCCCCCGGTCGTCGCAAGCCTCTTCCTACGTCAGAAATGACGGATCGGTCATCCTCCAATCACGGCTTCCCCCCCAGGGGAATCAGTGTCTGATTCAACGCAGTGATTGGAGGAAGACGGATTCCTCATTTCAGACCCAGGAAGAGGCTGTGCAACGGGCGGAGGAAGCGATGAAGCGGCTGTCAAGATTTAAAGGTAAGTATTTTCACAACACGAGTGAAATGTAAATTTGATGAATTAAAGTGCCCCTGTTTTTAACTGAATTCTGTTTTTAACTGAATCAAAATTTACATTCACTTTAAATCTCCCCCAATGCCTTTACTACCCATTTCCTAGCTTTGCAAAACCAACATTGTTATATTAATATACTTTATAACCTCTAAATCTCTAAATATCTGCCTGTTGTGTTGTGTTCTAAGCCCCTGCAAGCTGTTTCTTATCTCAGTACATTTTATTAACTTTTCATAGCCAGACAGTACTAGTTCATATGGGCCATATAGATAATATAGTGCTTACTCTTGTGTAGTTATGCAATAAACAGCACTAATTGTCTAAAATGCAAGTTTCTAAAAAGCACTGAAATAAGGGAGCAGAGATACAAGGTAATCACAGAGGTTAAAAGTATATTAATATAACTGTGTTGGTTATGCAAAACTGGGGAATGGGTAATAAAGGGATTATTTTTTTAAACAATAACAATTTTTCAAGTAAACTGTCCTTTTAAATCAGAGGCATTAGAATGTTTAAATTATCATTACTATTATTATTGCTTTAATTTGTTATGTGTCAGCAGATACCACAGCACTTTACAGGGTGGTTTACAGCGGTTTACAGCCTAGGCACAGGCAGATTACAGAGCCCTGCTCCCTAGAAAGCTCACATATTATGCACAATTTATCATATATTGTAAGAAAAAAAAATCTGAATTTATTTCATAATCAAGATGTGCACAAGATCTGAGCAAACAATGACATTCTTTTTTTTTAAGACAATGGAATGCTGCAAGAGTGTGAACTATAATAAAAAAAAATTAAAGGCAAAGCAAAGTCATAAATTGACATTCCACTGCTACCATATCCTATTTAAAGGGACATGAAACTTACATTTTTTCTTTCATGATTTGGAAAGGGCATGCAGCTTTAAACAACTTTCTAATTTACTTCTATTATCTAATTTGCTTCATTCTCTTGATATTCTTTGCTGAAAAGCATATATAGATAGGCTTAGTAGCTGCTGATTGGTGGCTGCACATAGATGCATTGTGTGATTGGCTCACCCATGTGTATTGCTATTTCTTCAACAAAGTATATTTAAAGAAAAAAGCAAATTAGATAATAGAAGTAAATAGGAATGTTGCATAAAATTGCATTCTCTGTCTTAATCATTAAAGAAAAATGTTGGGTTTAATGTCCCTTAAGACACATGTACATTTCCAAGCCTATCTAGGTATGCTCAACAAAAGACTACCAAGAGAAAGAAGTAGATTTGGTCATTGAAGTAAGTTGTTTGAAAACTACGAATCATGAGAGTTTGATTTTAACTTTCATGTCATTTTAACACACACACACACACATTACTAACTTTCTGCCATTTTTGTAATAAAACAAAGACTTACATAAAAAGAGCCCGACAGATGGATGGACAGACACATGGATATATATATATATAGATGACAGATAGATAGCTAGATTTAAAAGACATTTTATTTTACTGCACAGGCTATAAATCCAAGAACACCTATTAAAATCCAATAAACAAACTTTAAACACTTATGTGTTCTAAGTCCAGCCTGTAGGTACTAAAGATAAATAAAAACTACTAGCAAAGTGTTAAGTGAATAAAAATTCAATAAGCAGCTTACACAGAGAAGCAATTTTTACCCAACCAGCAAGGTAAAGAAATAATATTGTTACATTTTACGGCAGAAAAAACGTCAGTTGCAGTTTTCATTTCTCGAGCAGTAATTGTATTTGCCTGCCAGTGGCTGAGCGGTTTTCACAAATCGGCACAACATAATAAGACACTCTATATAAGAGAAGAAACAAGCTGGTTTATCGCCCTGAATGCGGAATAATAAATATAAAAGACCTCACATACAACCGTAATATAATAAATTAGGAGAATTTATGGAATTGCTAGCTACAGTAACCTATACTTGTAGACTGCCTTTTGATGGGGCTTGATAATACAGTTTATCAGTGGCTCCATGGGAATTCCCATAATATATTAGCTGTGGTGCAACAATAAAGCACACACAGTAAGAGGCATGTCTCTTTTGACACACATTCTCTTCCCACAGTTTTTTTACCACGGTAACAACTCTGCTGCCGTTTAATTAAAGCACATTGCAATGAATTAGTCCAGGTCTTAGGCCCCTGACAGTGAGGAGCCTTGCAGTACCGCAAGCACTTGTTTCCCGGTGATACAAATGACAGCAAAAAACCTGGGAAAAAAAGGGGGAAGCTTCGAAAGTGACAGTGGCACTGTGCAAGCTCTAACCTGTCAATCAAGTGACTCTACAGAGGGCTATATATTCCAGTGATCATATAGATTTTTAGTATTGTCAAAAAGTGATAATGCATCATATATATTGAAACTGGTTTTGTAAGATACTAAATGGCATTTAATAAGGGCACATTTTTTATATTCAATTTTTTTCAGAATATAGTAGTTAACCTAATACTCATTCTTCACTGTTAGATAAAATCATGTCTTCAGAAACATTACAATGTTTAATATGGACACACTAGTATTTCCCTTGAGGTCACAGTTAGGTAGTAATTTAATAGATGTTAAATGTAATCATAAGTTCTCCATTATTTATAGATATTGCTTTTTCATGCAGCGCCTATTATTGATTCACAAAAAAAAAAAGAAGAAAAAGATTTAGCATACTATAAAATAGCAAAAAACATTGTTACATTTTTATAGAATGAGAATTGAAAGGGGACTATTTCAGAATTTTGAGAAGACGCCATTGTGGATTAAAAAAAGCAGAAAAGACAAAGGCAATTAGAAGCATGATAATTTGGCAGTATTACAGTCTTTAGGATGCCAGACAAGATAGCTTAGAGACTGCTGCGTTGTGACGCCACTCTAGCAATGGAGAGCACTGAGGGTCTCATCAGGTGTCATGTAAAGCATGTGACCCTGCCCTATCAGTGCTTGATCTTTGCAATGCAAATGATCATTTGTCATTGTCTTAAACAGACAAGACTCAGGTGGCATAGAATCATACACTACTGTCTCTCATAATGAGCGATGTAATTACAAAAATTCCTCCAGCTCATCCCAGTACCTAAGGAAACTATTTTGTCTGCCTTGTGTGTGGGCAGGTGAAGTACATTCAATTAAAAAAATCTTATATAGTACAATAAGATTTCCACATATACTTATGATACCAGTTTTTGGGGCATAAATGTTATTTAATATATGCCTGTTATATATTCTGTAAGCAACTCATTGCAACACATCTGCATACAAAATAAAGGTTTTAAAAACAATTACAATTGTCTGTGCTAGTTTACAGAAAAATATAATTATAGCAATTTTTCACTTATTATGACTCAAAAAGCAACCTTTCGTAATGATTGTAAGCTCCTTAGTCTTCATTTTTTTGTTTAATCTATATTTCATGTACCCAGTGATACTGAATTTAGCAGCACTTTATAAATAAATGATTAAATTATAAATGAAAAAAAGTCTTATGCTTTCCATAGAATCTTCCTTATTTATGTTATTTACAAAATCACAAGTCTTAATGTAATGCATAAGACTGTGCTTTTACCATTGGAGTCTCTGCTGTACCAGATTTATTGGACATATAATAAAAGTTTTGTTTTTACTTACCCTATTTTGGATGCATGGGATCTTTTCCTCTTTGTAAGTCTTAATGTATTTAACACAAAACATAGGTTTAGTTCCTATTATAAATCTTCGTTTACTAAAAGTCCAAACAATAGGATAAACTATAAGGAATAAAATACTTGATTTTTCTTTCTAAGTAAACTTGCATAGTTGTATACAAGATGTGAATAGATATATAAAGAGGCAGTAAAGTCAAAATGAAACTTTCATGATTCAAATTTCTGATTTACTTATTTTATCTAATTTGCTTTATACTCTTGGTATCCTTTGTTTAAAAGCATATGTACATATACTTAGCAGTAACAATGAACTACTGGTAGCTAGTTACTGATTGGTGGCTGCACAAATATGCTTCTTGTCATTGGCTCACCAGATGTGTGCATCTAGCTTCCAGTAGTGCGTTGCGGCTCCTTCAATAAAGGATATCAAGAGAATAATGCAAATTTGATAAAATAAGTACAGACAAGATAATACGAAATGGATCATGAAGGAGCAGAATGCTATGTACTAAGGGACTTTAATGAGGAGTCTAATGATGTATATGAGGAGGATAATGAAGAAGCAGAATGCTATGTACTAAGGGACTTTAATGAGGAGTCTAATGATGTATATGAGGAGGTTGCACACAATATTGACACTTTATTCTTTGAAATTGACTCTCTGCGCAAAAAGGATATTAAGTTAGATCTGGACATTAAATCCTTTTTGATCTATAAGAATGATAAGCGTATTCCAAGAGGATTGAGAGTCAAAAAGTTCCCATCATTCATTACATATGACACTAAGTTCATTAAAAAATGGAATAACATTTTAGACACCTGCTCCTTTGCACTAATTGACCTACTAATAGATTTCAAAAGGAAGCAGAGGAAGGATTTGTTGCAAGAGATGAAAGAAGTGCAAATACAACTGCGAGAATTTCAAAAAGATAAAGAATTTAAAGAGTATGACAAAAAATTTGAACAGTCTATGATCAATTTCAGACAGGAGCTTTGGCATTTTAAATCAAATAAAATGTCAAGGGACAGAAAAGATTATGAACTAAACCAAGTATATAAATGGTCCTATGAGGAATACTCAAGGAATAAATTCAGGTCAAATAAATCAAGTAAAAAGAACTTTAACAAGAAAGGATCTGGCAAACAAAAATCAGTTACATTCTCAGACACTGAATATGAGGTAGACTCATCAGATAATGAAAACACAGAAGAATGTGCTACAGAGATATTTCATTCACTACAGGAATTAGAACCAGAAGAAGGCACCAGTGAGAAGTCAAAAAACGGGGAAGGTACAATTGCCGGAACAGCAAGAAAAAAACCCATAGAGGTAGAAGAGGCAAAAGTAACAACAAGAAAAACAAAAATAAAGCCCAAAATGACTGGTCAGGGCAACCAGGGATACAGGGGCAAGTCCTTCCACAAGAAATATGTGACAAGATCACAGGGACAGAAACAACAGACCAGAATTTAAATGTTATAAATTTATCTACTGTTTCTTTAAGTAAAACTCAAATTTCTCTCTTATCTAAAGGTCTCAATTTTGTTCCCTCCGCACACTTCAACTTATTTGAAACTGTGTTAGATGTGAACCGATATGTACGTAAACTCACTCTACAGAAACACTTTTATGGGATGAGTGAGCAGGAGTCTAACAAAGTTGAGACAAATAGATTTACAAAACATGAAATTTCTGACAATTTATTTTCTTTCTCTGAAATGTGTACCATAAATGATTTGAACGAATTAATTGGGGAAGGTGATACATATAATAATGATGTTTCTAAAGAATCAGAAGTGAGGTGTGAACATGTAAAGAAGAAAAGCTCCTTTTACCCTGTACATGCCGTCCAAAAGCTTTGGACATTTTTCAGAAAACAATAGAGGAAAAACTTACTGTGCTCAGTGAAAAAAAACTCACAGAAAAGTAAAAATCTTTCTAATCTAACAGCCAGTGAAAAACAAGCATTGAAAAGTTTATCTGATAATGATTCAATCCTCATTAGACCCTCAGACAAGGGAGGAAATGTAGTTGTTCTAAACAAAACAGATTACATAATGGAGGCTAAGAGGCAACTGGATGACAAAGAGGTTTATAGCAAACTCCAGACTAATCCCACAAAGTTATATAAAAATGAATTAGTGGGTATTGTTTTGTTTGCTAAACACAACAATATAATTAGTGCTTCCACTAAAGATGCGCTTATACCCTCTCATCCAGTTGCCCCTATCTTCCATTATTTTCCAAAAATACACAAAGATCCTGTATGTCCACCAGGACGTCCCATTATTGCAGGGATTGGTTCCCTAAATGAACCTTTGAGTGATCTGATTGACACTTTTTTACAACCCTTGGTTAGAGGACTCTTAACCTATATACAGGATACAACTGCTATTCTAAATAAACTTGAAAAAATAAGATGGGAACCTAGCTTCAGATTTCTAGTGGTGGATGTCACCTCTCTATACACCTGTATACAAAACAATAAAGGTATGATTGCCATATAATTTTTCCTTGATACATACAGTGATTATGACACAGCCACCAAGAGTTTTATTTTAAGAGCTATAGAGTATCTCCTAACGCATAATTTCTTTATGTTTGGCAATGAGTTCTTTCTCCAGAGACGTGGAACAGCTATGGGGGCAAAGTTTGCCCCTTCCTATGCCAACCTCTTTATGGGGTGGTGGGAGCTGTTCCACGTCTTTGGAGAAAGGAATCCCTTCAGAAATAGGATAAAGCATTTCTATAGGTACATTGATGACCTGTTCTTTGTATTTGAAGGAAGTGAATTGGAAGCAGATTCCTTTTGTGAATTTATGAATCAAAATACTGATGGAATTAGATTTGTAGGAGAGAATAATGCAGAAACTATCAACTTTCTTGACTTAAAGATCTCTGCCAATATGATTGAGAACAAAATAGAAACTAGTCTTTACAGAAAGCCCACTGCAGGCAATACTCTTTTGTCATTTAAATCCTGCCATCCCTCACATGTAATCAGAGGCATTCCAAAGGGAGAATACATTAGGGCAAAAAGAAACTGTACAAATGAAAAACAATATGAGGAAAACAGTATGATAATCACCAATAGATTAAAACAGAGAGGTTACACTGACAACATATTAGACGCTGCTAAAGAAAGTATAAAGGATATACCCAGGGAAAATTTCCTCAAATATAGAGAGAAAGAAAACAAGCAATCTGCGACCACTACACCTAAATTCATAACTACCTACAGTACAGATTACCACAAAATCTGTGATATAATAAGGGAAAGTGTCCCCATTTTGTACACAGATCCTATTCTGAAGGAAATAGTACAGCAAGGAATTAACTTCATACCCAAGAGAGGCAAAACCCTAGCAAATCATCTATCACCTTCTGATATGATGAATAAAAACAATACCAATTGGTTAAAAGGAAAGAAAGGCTTTCATAAATGCAGAAGAAAAGACTGCATAACCTGTGAACATGTACAAGAAGGTGACACATTTCACTCCAGTACAACACAGAATGAACACAAGATAATTTTTTTCATCAATTGCAAGACCACCCATGTGGTTTATCTCCTGACATGCAAAATTTGCAATTGTTAGTACGTAGGAAAAACGAAGCGTCCTATCAAAGACAGGTTCTTAGAACATTTACGGTCTGGGAAAGATGAAAAATCAGATACTCCTATATCCAGACATTTTAAAAGTCTGCATGATTCTGATATGTCAAGCTTAACTTTGCAAGGAATTGATCATGTACCATATTGGAGAAGAGGTGGCAACAGGGAAGATAAATTAAACAAACGAGAAGTCTATTGGATCTTCTCCCTTAAGACAAGTAATCCCCAAGGTCTAAACATAAGAAGGGACCTAGATTTATTTACCTAAATAATTGCATTTCTTCTTTGCATGTGATCACTAATTTGCCCTCCCCTTATACATATAGGATATATATATATATATATATATATATATATATATATTTCTCTACTGTTTCTCACTATTAAGGCTTTAAAAATAAGGTAGTTTTTTCTAATGTACTATTTCAAGCGAAACAAAGTAAACATAGTTTTATGGAATATATAGTGCTTTCTAGTCATAAAATAATATATTGTTGCAAATATTACTTAAAACTTGACTGTACTATTTAAACAATATTTATTATTTATTTTGATTTGTTTAGAATTGTTATAATACAGTAGTTGCAACTTTAGCACTATTAATACAACTTTTTCCGTTACATGGTTAAAGGATAGCTATAAAACAATATTAGTTTTTCTATTGTCTTTTTTTCTTTTTTAAAATAAGTATTTAGAAATAAAAGTATACCATTTAGAGTCCATTGTTAACTTGTACCTCTTCAAAATCTATACTGTGTCTTTAAATCTGAGGTATAAGTAAAGGTGTGTCAGATTAGTCCTACATGCAGTGAACAAGTGAGCATGCTCACGAAACATGTCTGCGTGACTATCTAACACACCTGTGTTGTGTTTTTACCTGGAGCCTGTTGGCCCTGTGTGCCCTGTTATATGTTTTTAACGAAGTGCCGCAATAAACTAACTGTTACTTTTACTATGGAGTAATTGTCTCTGTGGTGCGCCTCTCTACTGGATTTATGTGCATTTATTTTTAAGTTGGCAGACTTAACTTTGGGCCGCATAACAGGACTTTCCATCTTTTGCACCCACTCTCCTTTGAGCCGATAGGAAGATTTGTCTCTCCACCCCCTGCAGCAATCACGTTGGGAGTAGTGAATTGAGCGCTATGCACACAGAACCTTTTGTGTACTTTTTTTAATACAAAATAATCCTCCAGCACTGAAAGATCCCTAGTGAAATTCTAAAAAGGCAGATTTTGCTTTACTTTTCCAAGGGGTGTTCC